>NC_133809.1:974780-1007280 GCF_043250625.1 Sebastes fasciatus | reverse complement strand
CTTTGTCCACCAGGTCTCTGATGATCTGCAGAGCCAGCAGGTGGCCGTCGTCGTCGTCCTGAGACACAAACACACATTTAAAACGTCATGAGCCTCAACGTTCTGTCTCCTTGAAATAGCAGCCAAAGAATCTTTTTTTCAGCCCCGGGACGGCGGGACGTCCTTAAGCTCGAACCGGCTCGACGGTTATAAGAAGGTGTTATAAGAAAGTAACCTCAAGGTTTTCATGTCATACCTCCTGGTCGAGGACAGTCGCGGTGATCTCCACCAGCACAGTGGGGAGGTTGTGTCCTGTCTCACTGTCACACACCTCCTTCAGCAGGACTTCACTGCTGTAGTGAATCATCTTCCTGATCAGAGCCAGACTGGCTTTCCTGAAACACACCATAAACACACCATAAATACACCATAAACACACCATACATACACCATAAACACACCGTACACACCGTAAATACACCGTAAATACACCTTAAATAAACCATAAACACACCTTAAATAAACCATAAACACACCTTAAATAAACCATAAACACACCATACATACACCATAAACACACCGTACACACCGTAAATACACCGTAAATACACCGTAAATACACCGTAAACACACCATAAATACACCATAAACACACCATACATACACCTTAAATAAACCATAAACACACCTTAAATAAACCATAAACACACCTTAAATAAACCATAAACACACCATAAACACACCTTAAATAAACCATAAACACACCATAAACACACCTTAAATAAACCATAAACACACCTTAAATAAACCATAAACACACCTTAAATAAACCATAAACACACCATAAATACACCTTAAATAAACCATAAACACACCATAAACACACCTTAAATAAACCATAAACACACCTTAAATAAACCATAAACACACCTTAAATAAACCATAAACACACCATAAACACACCTTAAATAAACCATAAACACACCATAAACACACCATAAATAAACCATAAACACACCATAAATACACCTTAAATAAACCATAAACACACCATAAACACACCTTAAATAAACCATAAACACACCTTAAATAAACCATAAACACACCTTAAATAAACCATAAACACACCTTAAATAAACCATAAACACACCTTAAATAAACCATAAACACACCATAAACACACCTTAAATAAACCATAAACACACCTTAAATAAACCATAAACACACCATAAACACACCATAAATACACCTTAAATAAACTATAAACACACCTTAAATAAACCATAAACACACCATAAACACACCATAAATACACCTTAAATAAACTATAAACACACCTTAAATAAACCATAAACACACCATAAACACACCATAAACACACCTTAAATAAACCATAAACACACCTTAAATAAACCATAAACACACCATAAACACACCATAAATACACCTTAAATAAACTAAACACACCTTAAATAAACCATAAACACACCATAAACACACCATAAATACACCTTAAATAAACCATAAACACACCTTAAATAAACCATAAACACACCATAAACACACCTTAAATAAACCATAAACACACCATAAACACACCATAAATACACCTTAAATAAACCATAAACACACCTTAAATAAACCATAAACACACCATAAACACACCTTAAATAAACCATAAACACACCTTAAATAAACCATAAACACACCATAAACACACCTTAAATAAACCATAAACACACCTTAAATAAACCATAAACACACCATAAACACACCATAAATACACCTTAAATAAACTATAAACACACCTTAAATAAACCATAAACACACCATAAACACACCATAAATACACCTTAAATAAACTATAAACACACCTTAAATAAACCATAAACACACCATAAACACACCTTAAATAAACCATAAACACACCATAAATACACCTTAAATAAACCATAAACACACCATAAATACACCCGGCCGTCTCATCACGAATCTTCAACACACATTCAAACATCTTCTTTTTCAACTACTGTTGGTTTATAAAAGCACTTAATGGTTCATTTCTGCGATAATAACGCATCTTGTTTTATGCTAAATGCAGTACCTGTGAGGGTTTCTGGACAATATCTGTCATTGTTTTGTGTTGTTAATTGATTTACAATGATAAATATATACATACATTTGCATAAAGCAGCATATTTGTCCACTCCCATGTTGATAGGAGGATTAAATACTGGACTAATCTCCCTTTAAAAAGGTACATTTTGAACAGATTAAAAAATGCACAGTTAATGTCGACCCTGATAAAAGCAGTTTGTTTGTACACGTTTAGTATTAATAAATGTTACCTTTTGAAATCAGTTTATATCACTTTTTTAGAATATAAAATCTTCATAATCTCTTAGAAACGTCACTCTGCCGTCATGTCATAATCTGCCTTATTAGAACACAGTGGACTGGAGGAGATCCTGAAATTAGAAATTGATTTTGAATGGAATCTTGAGACACTGAAAGCTTCACCCCGCCGATTTAAATGTCCGTTTATAGCGTGTTTCTTTTGCACTTTGTCTCGATGCTTTTGATGCGTAATGTAAAGCCCTTTGGGTTGCTTTGTTGCAGTGAAATGTCCCAAATCAATAAACTTTGATAACGGAGAAAGAGACTCAGTGAACTGAGCCGGTCTGCTGACAGTGAATCAGCCGGCGTGGCTCAGCGTCCATCTGCTCTGATTAAATGAAGATTAGGCTTCAGTTTGTGTTCCACCTGTCTTGAGTTAAATCAAAGAGGTTTTAAGGACAACATATTAAAAGGTAAAGTTGTATACCTTATAGAAGGCAGCATGGTTTGCTGAAAGGTTTGTGCAAAAACAGGCAGGAGTCTCCTCAGGTAGATGGGAGCCATCTCTGGGTCTCCTTTGGGCTCACTGCCCTCCTCCTCCTCCTTGTTCACATCTTTCTTCTTCTTGTCGTCGCCCTTGTTCACCGGACACATCCAGTCTCCTGGAAAACACACACACAGTAACACACACATTTTTTCAAATGTATTTATTTATTGATGCAAGATTTTCACTTTGCATTTCACCCCTTATTTATTTCCCCCAAACTTATTTATTTCTGTATTCTTTTTATTTATTTTTGCATGTTTTATTTACTTTATATTCATTTTTAATGTATTTATTTATTTTTGCACGATGTTCCCTTTGCATTTCACCCCTTATTTATTTTCCACAAACTTATTTATTTCTGTATTCTTTTTATTTATTCATTTATTTTTGCATTTATTTTTTATTTATCTATTTTTGCACTTTTTTTTATAATTATTTTATATTAATTTTTTTATGTTTTTATTTATTTCTGAACGATGTTCCCTTTGCATTTCGCCCCTTATTTATTTCACCAAACTTATTTATTTCTGTATTCTTTTCTTTATACATTTCATTACACACTTCTTAAAGAAATGTAAAAGGTTTATGCATTTCTGCCTCATTATGAAAATGAGTGGGCTGTCCCTCAACGTGTGTCATCATGGGGTCTGAGTGCAGGACTATACGCTCGATCTAGCGGTGTCTAATTGCTTCGTTTCAGTCTATGCGGAGGTAAAAGGAAGTTACTGCTCTTAGTGTTATAATAAATCATAATATAGAATCACAATACTTCATAGTGAGTGTGTACTAACCAGGGGACTGCAGGATGGCCACCACCTCACTGTGTCCTCGCTCCCTGGCCTTGTCCAGAGGAGTTTTACCGTCCTCGTCTCTCAGGTCGGGGTTAGCACCGTGACGAAGCAGAGTCTACACAAACACAAAAACAAACACACACAGCCAATCAGATGCTTAGAATAGAACGTGACTCCAGGGGAGATCTAGTTACCTGAAAGGAAAACATTTCACACAATCTGACTGCTTTGTGTGTGTGTGTGTGTGTGTGTGTGTGTGTGTGTGTGTGTGTGTGTGTGTGTGTGTGTGTGTGTGTGTGTGTGTGTGTGTGTGTGTGTGTGTGTGTGTGTGTGTGCGCGTGTGTTACCTTGGCAACTTGTGGGCGTCCGAAACAGGCAGCGTAGTGTAGTGAAGATGACCTCTGACCTCTGTTGACGTCCGCCCCCCTCTCACATAGAAACTCCACCTGGAACAACGACAAACACGTGATTGGTCAAACTGAAATTACAGATCAGTCAACATCCATCCATCCATCCATCTTCAACCGCTTATCCGGGATCGGGTCGCGGGGGCAACAGCTCCAGCAGGGGACCCCAAACTTCCCTTTCCCGGGCCACATTAACCAGCTCTGACTGGGGGATCCCGAGGCGTTCCCAGGCCAGAGTAGAGATATAATCTCTCCACCTAGTCCTGGGTCTTCCCCGTGGCCTCCTCCCAGCTGGTCGTGCCTGGAACACCTCCCAAGGGAGGCGCCCAGGAGGCATCCGTGCTAGATGCCCGAACCACCTCAACTGGCTCCTTTCGACAGTCAACATATTTATTATTATTATTATTATTATTATTATTATTATTATTACGCTCTTATGAAATATACTCCAGTTAGAACCAATCTTTATTTTAGAGGTCACGAACTGAAGTCAGCTGTACATCTGTATGTATACTCCCCTCCCGTGCTCTGAGAGGTTAGATTAGTGTTTTTGTGAATGGAGTCTGGTGGCTTTGAAGAGAGAGATGTAACGGCTTCAGTTCCCCGTCAGACAGCGAGCATTAAATACTTAACAAATGTCCCTTTAAGGAACATTTTGAACAAATAAAATATGCTTTAATGGATTGACAGCCCTAATAAAACCCTAAATAAATAATGGACCTGCTCTTTAAAGAAAGTATCTCTGTTACCGCTTTTACCATTTCCTGTGTGCCAAAAGCTGAGGCCCAGTTGAGGAGCGTCTGTCCAACGTCGTCCATGAAGTTCACCTCAAAAGCTGCAACAGAGAAAGCAGGAAGTGACTGAATGTCACTGAAAACTAGAACAATCTCTACAACAAAAGCACTTTCTAGCAGAATATGGTGGAAACCAATGACAGCAAAGGTCTCATAGATACGGTTCGTCAGGAAGGAAGTCTAAATCTAGACACCAGCCTCCCAGGTGTGCTCAGCGTTCTTACCTCCGGTGTCGATGGCGTCGATCAGAGCGTCAGTGTCCTTGCTGCGGATACAGTCGATGAGCTGTCGGTGGGATCTCTCCCCTGAACTGTCCAGGCGCCGCAGGCCGGGGATCCGACCCGTCGACCCCGCCGTGGATTTGGGCAGCGCCTTCCGTCCCTCGAACAAGAGCACCAGCAGGAGGTCCACCAGCCGCATGGTGTCCAGCACGCAGCGCTCGTCTCCTCCCAGAGCGGACTCCATCGAGTCGGGCAGCGCCGAACGCAACAGGTCCTGAAGGCGGGAGAACGTATCAGACAACGTTAAGATAAAAGAACGTTCTTAAGGTTTGTGTTGGTGTCTCAGGCGAGTCGTGACCTACATGCGTGACGAGCGGCGACCCTCTGCACAGCGTGGACAGCAGGCTGACGATGGTCGACACCTGGTTGCTCAGTTTGGAGTCCGGGGCTGAGGGGGCGCCGCCGGTTGAGGTCCGCCCCGGCTTACAGGAAGAGGCGGGGCCCGACACCGTGCCGCCGGCGGCCGCCATGCGGGACAGAAGCTCCTCCGTCAGCCCGTGTTTGGCTAAAGGGGCCGGATCCACGCCGCGGCGAGTGAACCTGTCGGCCAATGAGGCGAAGCAGCGCAGAGCGCCGTCCGACACCTGGAGGACAGGAAGTTGTTAGTTCTGCTGCTCCGACACCAGCTGCCGACGAACACAAAGCGCCGACTCGTAGTTACCTGGTGGTCTTCGTGTTTCAGGAGGCTGGACAGAGACTCCACGCAGGTCTCCAGAGACGAGTCCTGAGGCTCCATCTTGCTGCAGAGCCGGGACACCACGGCCATGGCCGAGTGCAGAGTGTCTTTATGGACCAGGTGGCCGCTGTCTCTGATGAAACTCAGCACGCAGTTGAGACCACCGGCCTCGAACACGGCGCCGGACTCCCTGGTACAGATCAGCTCCAGCACCTGCACATTAAAGCTCATTATGAAACAGTCTCTTACAGGACGACTCGTCTCGGAGCCAGAGGTCAACCCTCAACCCTCGCTGAATCCAAAGGAAAAGGAAAATGATGTTTACGGAGAAGCTTGCTCTCCGTCTCCCTGGAGGACGGCTACGCCCCTCTATTAGAGGAGCTCATGACATTTAGAAGAACTAAACACTTTCACCAGTAATCATCCCATCAGTTAAAGACCCATTTCCTTTCTTCCAAATGGTTTCGGTTTCAGTTTCAGTTCAGACTGTTCAGACCACTACCACGCCTGAAAACGCATATCACATGACCATTCACGTACACTGGGCATGCACGTGCCGGTGTTAACAGGAAGCAGCGCTGGACACGGGAAGCGATTTAAGCAGTAGTAGCATTATAAAACAGCTGCTAGCAGAGACAACAAGGTCACCAACGCCTGGGACTCGTTATCCATCTTGGAATTAAACGCTGCTGGTCGAGGCTGATGATTGTTTTCTTCACGTGATGATGAATCAGGGAAGGACACGTCATGACTGATATAAGACCCAATCAGGAAGCGAACGTGGGCGTCTGTGACATCGTTTTCAAAACATTGTTGTTTCGGTCCGTCCAGACTAAAAGCAGCGTTTTCAAAAGACTCTGTTGTAGAGGCTTGAAAACGGCGGAGTAGTGACGCTAGGCGTAAACGTGTGTTTTAAAACCAAAACATATTAGTGTGGATGTAGCCTGAAAATAATAAACCAATCAAAAACTACGGATCCAAAAACTAAGAAGAGGACAGACAACGTTTAACTGACGTTCTCCTCCTCAAAGACACGAAGAAGAAAGAAACAGATGAAACAACATGTTCCCAGTGTTTAGTCAAACTGAGGCTGAATAAAGAACACCACTGTCCTGAGAGCGGTATTAATAGACGTCTGGTAGCACATGGTCCCCAGTCTCCTGCTTGATCTGTGATCAGGAGTTATTATCACGTCTTAGCCTCAGTTAACCTCCTGTTATCTGCCTCCCTGACACCCTGGCCCTGTTCAGAGGACAGAGACACGCTGCAGATAAACCAGACAGACAGACTCCGACTCAGTTCTCTACCGCCCGACTCAGTTCTCTACCGCCCGACTCAGTTCTCTACCGCCCGACTCAGTTCTCTACCGCCCGACTCTCTTCTCTACCGCCCGACTCAGTTCTCTACCGCCCGACTCAGTTCTCTACCGCCCGACTCTCTTCTCTACCGCCCGACTCAGTTCTCTACCGCCCGACTCAGTTCTCTACCGCCCGACTCTCTTCTCTACCGCCCGACTCAGTTCTCTACCGCCCGACTCAGTTCTCTACCGCCCGACTCTCTTCTCTACCGCCCGACTCTCTTCTCTACCGCCCGACTCTCTTCTCTACCGCCCGACTCTCTTCTCTACCGCCCGACTCTCTTCTCTACCGCCCGACTCAGTTCTCTACCGCCCGACTCTCTTCTCTACCGCCCGACTCAGTTCTCTACCGCCCGACTCTCTTCTCTACCGCCCGACTCTCTTCTCTACCGCCCGACTCAGTTCTCTACCGCCCGACTCTCTTCTCTACCGCCCGACTCTCTTCTCTACCGCCCGACTCTCTTCTCTACCGCCCGACTCTCTTCTCTACCGCCCGACTCTCTTCTCTACCGCCCGACTCAGTTCTCTACCGCCCGACTCTCTTCTCTACCGCCCGACTCAGTTCTCTACCGCCCGACTCTCTTCTCTACCGCCCGACTCTCTTCTCTACCGCCCGACTCTCTTCTCTACCGCCCGACTCTCTTCTCTACCGCCCGACTCTCTTCTCTACCGCCCGACTCTCTTCTCTACCGCCCGACTCTCTTCTCTACCGCCCGACTCAGTTCTCTACCGCCCGACTCTCTTCTCTACCGCCCGACTCTCTTCTCTACCGCCCGACTCAGTTCTCTACCGCCCGACTCTCTTCTCTACCGCCCGACTCTCTTCTCTACCGCCCGACTCTCTTCTCTACCGCCCGACTCTCTTCTCTACCGCCCGACTCTCTTCTCTACCGCCCGACTCTCTTCTCTACCGCCCGACTCTCTTCTCTACCGCCCGACTCTCTTCTCTACCGCCCGACTCAGTTCTCTACCGCCCGACTCTCTTCTCTACCGCCCGACTCAGTTCTCTACCGCCCGACTCAGTTCTCTACCGCCCGACTCTCTTCTCTACCGCCCGACTCTCTTCTCTACCGCCCGACTCTCTTCTCTACCGCCCGACTCAGTTCTCTACCGCCCGACTCTCTTCTCTACCGCCCGACTCAGTTCTCTACCGCCCGACTCTCTTCTCTACCGCCCGACTCAGTTCTCTACCGCCCGACTCTCTTCTCTACCGCCCGACTCTCTTCTCTACCGCCCGACTCTCTTCTCTACCGCCCGACTCTCTTCTCTACCGCCCGACTCTCTTCTCTACCGCCCGACTCTCTTCTCTACCGCCCGACTCTCTTCTCTACCGCCCGACTCTCTTCCACCACTTCTACTCTTCTTTACCAGTCTGTCAGTCAGTCAGTCTGACTCTTCTGTTCTGTCTGACTCTGAGCTTTGTCATCAGGGAGATAAAAGTGCTGCAGGAAGTAAAGTCTCACCTGAGACTAAAATGCTCATCATGTACGCAGGTGAACAGCCAACCTGGCCCCTCGGTTAAGTCAACCTCTATAATCTACCGTAAACGATGCTCCTCACATATTCAGACCCGAGACCTCCTCCCCTCCTCCTACCTTCACACACTGCTCTGCCAGGTCTCTGCTGGTCCTGTTGTTGAGCTCCACCACCACCAGCCGGTTGCACAGCGCCTTGATGGCCCCGTCCACTCCCACGATCCTCCGGGTGCACTCCGCCGACACGTCCAGGTAGTAGGTGATGGCTCTGGCCGTGACCTCCAGCACGTTATCCGGAGCGCTCTCGTCCAGGAAGATCTTACAGAGCGCCGGGAGGAACGTCCGAGGAGGACAGCTGGAATAAAGAGAGGTGAGAGAGAGAGAGAGAGAGAGAGAGAGAGAGACGGTCAGTCAGCTGACCTCTGACCTCCCGACTGCGTCATCGCTAGCGATCCCAAACTGAAAACTCACGTCTCGAAGCAGCGGTCCACGTTGTCAGACATGAGCAGCAGCATGCAGAGCTGCTCCAGAGCGATGAGCTGCATGTCCCGCTCATCGCCCTGCCCCATCTGCAGCCACTCCAGCAGGGTGTCTGGGTCCACGTCCGCCATGATGGCTAGCCTACAGGGACGAGGACATATACCCCTCATGTTATTATGTCATTATAGTGAGAGTAGTTATACTAGTTATTCTGTTGAGCATCAACTGGACAACACACAGTGTTCCCAGTACTGTCACAGCATTCCCAGTACTGTCACAGTGTTCCCAGTACCGTCACAGTGTTCCCAGTACCGTCACAGTGTTCCCAGTACCGTCACAGTGTTCCCAGTACTGTCACAGTGTTCCCAGTACTTTCACAGCGTTCCCAGTACTGTCACAGCGTTCCCAGTACCGTCACAGTGTTCCCAGTACCGTCACAGTGTTCCCAGTACTGTCACAGTGTTCCCAGTACTTTCACAGCGTTCCCAGTACTGTCACAGCGTTCCCAGTACCGTCACAGTGTTCCCAGTACTGTCACAGTGTTCCCAGTACTGTCACAGTGTTCCCAGTACTGTCACAGCATTCCCAGTACTGTCACAGCGTTCCCAGTACCGTCACAGTGTTCCCAGTACCGTCACAGTGTTCCCAGTACCGTCACAGTGTTCCCAGTACCGTCACAGTGTTCCCAGTACTGTCACAGTGTTCCCAGTACTTTCACAGCGTTCCCAGTACTGTCACAGTGTTCCCAGTACCGTCACAGTGTTCCCAGTACTGTCACAGTGTTCCCAGTACTGTCACAGTGTTCCCAGTACTTTCACAGCGTTCCCAGTACCGTCACAGTGTTCCCAGTACTGTCACAGTGTTCCCAGTTCTGTCACAGTTCCCACAGTTCCCAGTACTTTCACTACATGTCAACATAGTTTTTTGAATACATCAACTAGAAGCTTTAATAAAGAATTTCCCTTCCTGTAATCAGACGACTGTTCTTCATCATTTCTTTGGCGAATATATTTTAATTTTTTAAGCAAGTTGTTGTTGATGCATTGACCAAGTGGAAAAAACTGTATGAAATATTTGTTATTAAGACCATTTATCACATATACAGTAATATCACTGATGCATAAAGTATTGACCAAAAATGAATTTTTAAAGTAAACAAAATCTACAAAACAAAACAAGTAAACAATTATAGGCAAAAGAAAAAAAATAATCTGTCTGGAGCCGCAAAACGTGATCATTGTGATGAAGGTAACTCAGTTTATAGTCTCAATATATAGTATATCAGTCTAATGCAGTGAGGGCCAAAGAGACAATGTACTACGGAGTATTAGGGCCACATTGAGGGAAAAACATCTGAGATTTACACAATAAAGTCAGAATATTACGAGGATAAAGTCATAACTTTACGAGATTACTACTTTATAATATTCTGACATTATTCTCTAAATCTCAGATTTATTATTTCCTCAATGTGGCCCTAATACACCGTCGTACCATAGACCTACAACAATGATAGAATGAAATGAATGAATGAAATGAAAATGTTAATCATTTGCATGTGTAAAGCTCCACAGAGAGCCGCTGGAGAGCAGCTGAAGAGACGCTGACCGCTGGTTTAGTCGTTAAACTAGAGTCAAATAAATCATTGATCACTAAGAACTCCACTAAAATGCTCGATTATGGCAAAACATCTTCCTCACAATTATTTTGGTCAATAATGAGACCACGAATATTTAACACGATTACTCGCTGACTTTTGGAAACATTTAGAAAGAAATGTGCACATTCAATTAAATATCTAATCACATGATTGTCCATAGTTAATCGTGATAAATCGCACATTTTTATCAGTTCAAAATGAACCTTAAAGGGAGATTTGTCAAGTATTTAATACTCTTGTGGACAAATATAGTGCTTTATGTAAATGTATGTATTAATTATTGATATTTGGTTCATAGAGACGAATAAAGTTCTGATCAGCGGAGCGGTTTAGCTGCATTACATCAGCTCTGATCCACAGGGTTAAATCAGATTCTATTGTTTCCTCAGAGGTTATTTAAACCCTCATCATCATCATCATCATCATCATCACCCGACCTCTCACCTGGCTCCCCGTTGGCTACCCGGTCTGGCTCAGCGCCCGATCACTGCTCACAGTTCTGTCGCTGTTTGGGACTCATCCAACCAACCGGACCGGAGGGAAGAGAGGAAACACCGGACCGGAGAAGAGGAAGTCGCTCGCTCTCACAGGGGATTCTGGGACATGTAGTCTCTTCACCTGCAAAACAATGGAGATGTTAGCTAATTACCCAATTCACCAAGGAACTCAAATGACCTGATGGTGAGTCGTTGCTCATACAGGGCGGCGGACAAACAACATGGCGGCCTGCTCGTTAACGTTCTGTTATTCCGTCTAAACAATCTACCAAAATCTGCTTCTGGAAACATTCCTAAGAGAGAAACAGGCGATGATGTCACTGCTGAATGTGGTTTCATGTTACAACTAGATCGCCTAGTTTCACAGCTCGGTCCAAGTTTCATGATCCGGACGCTTGGCGCAGGACGGGCTCATCTGCATAAAAGGACTGTTTCCCGCCTTTTCATTTTGAAAGAGCAACGACCAACGAGGAAACTCCAACACCCGGCCGACCAATCGTGTAACTTCATCGCTCAGTGACAGACTTTTTGCATTTACAGGGCGGTCCAGCCAGAAAGAACTGCAACTTGTTGTCATTTGTAGAAGGAAGTTGGAGGTTGGAAGGAAGATGCACCGATACCGAGCCGGTCATGTACTCGTACTCACAAAACGGCTCTGATTCAACGGCTCCAATACCACTTTACAGCAGCGTGACGTTAACCCTCTTCACCGTCTTTCGGGTCCTCACGCTCCACCTCCTCCCGTCTCACCCGCCCACCTCGGTGCGGGCGAGACAGGCCGGTCGTGCGCCCGACCCCGCCGGGCCGGGATCCCCCTCACTTTCATTGCGCCACCGGGTTTTGCCTGCACCCTCTGACTCGCGCGAGCGTTAAACTCCTTGGTCCGCGTTTCAAGACAGGTCGGGTGGATTGCCGAAATCGCTGCAGACCCCTGGCGACTTTTACGTGGACCGCGGCATGACATGCTTGGGGGCCCGGTCGACAGTGCGCACCGGGAGCAGGGAGCAGGGAGCCCCGTCACGGTGTGGCGAAGTCCGGGCCGCGAGCCACCTTCGCCCAAGCCTTTCCAAGGCGACCTAGCTCCGGTGACGGCGCTCCAGTGGTGGCGCACCGCCTCGTATGCAGGACTCCCCAGCCTGCCATGTGTCGCTCACACCCTCCAGCTGGCCATTAACGAGGGTCTTTTGGCAAAGAGAAGTACTCGTATCGGTAGTACCCAAATGGAAGTACTTGTACTCGGTCTGAAACAAAGTGGTATCGGTGCATCCCTAGAAGTGGATAATTCCTGGATGACAGAACAGCTGTCAAAGCTTTTCAGGTAGGATTTATGTTTCCCACAACGTGCTGAGACGTACACCTCTTTAGACCGTAAACGGGTGATTCCACAGCTGCTGAACAGAACCCAGTGGTTTGAAAGGTCCGGGATGAACACACCCTGATAAAAACAACAACAGCAGTAAAATGATCTAAACCTCAGCATGTGTGTGTGTGTGAGAGGAAGTTGAGCTAATTTAACTCTGTTGTCGTCACAGGACCTGAACTCTGATGTGGTTTTCCCTCCAGATAGTCTGGACCTCAGAGCTCTTTAGGTTGACAGGCGGCGGAGACGATCAGAAGACTTTCCACGGTCGACTGAAACCAGACGACATGCAAATGTGAAGCACTTTGACATGAAGAGCCGGAGCTCAGCTGACAGTCAGAGGCAGGAGGATTCTACTGTCAGAGGAAACATTATTAAAGTATAAAGAGCTGGTAGTGAAGGTAATAACACGCTGGTGCTCTGTAGAACTACAAAACCAGCAGTGGAGGCAGACCAGGACACCTCCAGGACATAAAGACCTCCAGATCTGAACACAAAAACATCTTTCAAGGCTAATCTGAAGCTTTTATCTGCTGTGAAACAGAGAAAGAATAAATCAATACGAAACTGTTTTTGGGTGGTGGTGGGGGGGATGTGGTTTGACAGGTCGCCTGAATGATTGTGAAACGCTACTGACTTCTCATTGCCGTGAGGTTTCTGTGGTCATGACAGAGAAAACACAAACATGTCGCCATCATTCGGAGAAGAAGGAAAGTCCTGGAGGTCAGATTTAAAGCAAAAGGGTTGGATATCACAATCAGCCATGGAAGAAATAACCACTGTTGCTGCTTTATACATGTTGGTGAAGTACCAGATATGTCAGGAAACCAAACACCGTCATGTCTGGGTTCATAACATCACCCGGCGGCGAGCTGTATTCACATACAGTGGCATTACACTGACTGTATCTAACAATCCACACGTCTCTACTGCGGTGTGAACCCAAAATGATGCTGAAATAACTACATCATGATGCTAATAGTAAAAAAGTCTGAATTCCTATTTTGTGAGGTCTGTTACCATGACGACGAGCAGACAACTTTTAAAATGCTTTGTTTTCTGAATGGAGTCTGGTTGGATCAGAGCCAGGATATGCAGCTGCTCCATCAACACTCAACATGACGTCATCTAGAGACGTTGTTGTTTCTACCAGAGCCAGTCTGCAGTTTCTACCAGAGCCAGTCTGCGGCGTCTACCAGAGACAGTCTGCGCTTTCTACCAGAGACCGTCTGCGCTTTCTACCAGAGACAGTCTGCGGCTTCTACCAGAGACAGTCTGCGGCTTCTACCAGAGACAGTCTGCGGCTTCTACCAGAGACAGTCTGCGGCTTCTACCAGAGACCGTCTGCGCTTTCTACCAGAGACCGTCTGCGGTTTCTACCAGAGACCGTCTGCGGCTTCTACCAGAGACAGTCTGCGGCTTCTACCAGAGACAGTCTACGGCTTCTACCAGAGACAGTCTGCGGCTTCTACCAGAGACCGTCTGCGCTTTCTACCAGAGACCGTCTGCGGTTTCTACCAGAGACCGTCTGCGGTTTCTACCAGAGACCGTCTGCGGTTTCTACCAGAGACCGTCTGCGCTTTCTACCAGAGACCGTCTGCGCTTTCTACCAGAGACCGTCTGCGGCTTCTACCAGAGACCGCCTGCGGTTTCTACCAGAGACCGTCTGCGGCTTCTACCAGAGACAGTCTGTGCTTTCTACCAGAGACCGTCTGCGGTTTCTACCAGAGACAGTCTGCGGTTTCTACCAGAGACCGTCTGCGGTTTCTACCAGAGACAGTCTGCGGTTTCTACCAGAGACCGTCTGCGGTTTCTACCAGAGACAGTCTGCGGTTTCTACCAGAGACCGTCTGCGGTTTCTACCAGAGACAGTCTGCGGTTTCTACCAGAGACCGTCTGCGGTTTCTACCAGAGACAGTCTGCGGTTTCTACCAGAGACCGTCTGCGGTTTCTACCAGAGACAGTCTGCGGCTTCTACCAGAGACAGTCTGCGGTTTCTACCAGAGACCGTCTGCGGTTTCTACCAGAGACAGTCTGCGGCTTCTACCAGAGACAGTCTGCGGTTTCTACCAGAGACCGTCTGCGGTTTCTACCAGAGACAGTCTGCGGTTTCTACCAGAGACCGTCTGCGGTTTCTACCAGAGACCGTCTGCGGCTTCTACCAGAGACAGTCTGCGGCTTCTACCAGAGACCGTCAACATTTATTTATCCTCCATTTCTGATTCAACAACGTCAGGACGTCAGTGACTAATCACTATTAAATATTGTAATTGACAGCCCTAGTTATAATACAAGAAAAAAACACATTTTCATCATGAATGACTTCAACGACTGGTTGAATGGTTGAATGGTTGAATGGTTGAATGGTTGAATGGTTGAATGGTTGAATGGTTGAATGGTTGAATGGTTGCAGGGGGAGTTCTCTCTGCGTGGTAATAACCAGGTGGAGACGAGGTCACTGAAGTTCTCCATAATATCTGGAGCACAGCAGCAGGCATGCTGGGAGTCTGATGGTCCAGGCTAAGTTGATTAGGGGCTAATTTGAAGCCAACCGGCCTGTCAGTCTGTCTGTCTGGACAGAAACAGGCTGTGCTGGACAGATCCTCTTATCAACAGATTAATCATCACTACCCGCCAGAGAGCGCTCTGACCTAAAAAGATAATAGCACCAATCTGTGAGGGAAATGTTTTTATTCTTTGATTTCTGGGTTGCTGGATAATCAATAACTCCTGACAATGATCCTGATATATTTGACTTCAGGACATCTCTGACTACAGACATGCTGGAAATCAAACATTCTTACTGGATTCATTTAGAGATTTTACAAAGTCAAAGTCCTTAGAAGTGGATGATTCATCTTGTTCTCACGGTCTAGTGGTAAAAAGTTATCAAAAATCACAATCAATCGTAATGTCAAATTGCAATACGTAAAAATCTTAATACATATTGAATCGGCCCCCAGGGAGGGTGATAGTGTTGAATCCTTCCAGCCCTAGTTGTGGTTCTGACTCTTCATCCTTCTGAACCACGGAAACACACATCCTTTGTTTGGGACTTCAAACGTGCACAAGAGAACTCTCTCTGGGAGGCAACAGGGGACACGAACCTGGTCCAGATGATGAACCTGGTTCATGGTTCAGATGGTGAACCTGGTTCAGATGGTGAACCTGGTTCTGGTTCAGATGGTGAACCTGGTTCTGGTTCATATGATGAACCTAGTTCTGGTTCATATGATGAACCTAGTTCATGGTCCAGATGATGAACCTGGTTCTGGTCCAGATGATGAACCTGGTTCTGGTCCGGATGATGAACCTGGTTCATGGTCCGGATGATGAACCTGGTTCAGGTCCGGATGATGAACCTGGTTCAGGTCCAGATGATGAACCTGGTTCTGGTCCAGATGATGAACCTGGTTCTGGTTCAGATGATGAACCTAGTTCTGGTCCAGATGATGAACCTGGTTCTGGTTCGGATGATGAACCTAGTTCTGGTCCAGATGATGAACCTGGTTCTGGTCCAGATGATGAACCTGGTTCATGGTCCAGATGATGAACCTGGTTCTGGTCCAGATGATGAACCTGGTTCTGGTTCAGATGATGAACCTGGTTCTGGTCCAGATGATGAACCTGGTTCTGGTTCAGATGATGAACCTGGTTCTGGTTCAGATGATGAACCTGGTTCTGGTCCAGATGATGAACCTGGTTCTGGTTCAGATGATGAACCTGGTTCTGGTTCAGATGATGAACCTGGTCCAGTCTTGTCTAACAGATGTGGTTTCATCAGGAGGCTGATTATTCCATCAGACTCACATCAACATAAGAGATGCAGCAGAGACCAGCTACTGTCCACGTTACACACACAGTCACACAACACACACAACACACAGTCACACACACACAACACACACACACACACACAGTCACACACACAACACAACACACACAGTCACACAACACACACAACACACAGTCACACACACAACACACACACACACACAGTCACACACACAGTCACGTCACACACACAACACAACACACACAGTCACACAACACACACAACACACAGTCACACACACAACACACACACACAGTCACACACACAACACAACACACAGTCACACAACACACACACAGTCACACAACACACACAACACAACACAACACAGTCACACAACACACACAACACAACACACACAGTCACACAACACACACAACACAGTCACACAACACACACAACACAACACAACACAGTCACACAACACACACAACACAACACAACACAGTCACACAACCACACACACACAGTCACACACACACACACACACACAACACACACACACACAGTCACACACACACACACACACACAACACACACACAACACACACACAGTCACACAACACAACACACACAGTCACACAACACAACACACACAGTCACACACACTACACACACACCACAACACAGTCACACAACACAACACAACACACACACACACAGTCACACACACTACACACACACACAGTCACACACAGTCACACACACTACAGCAGTTAGCATTGAGCTATCAGTTAGCATTGAGCTATCAGTTAGCATTGAGCTATCAGTTAGCATTGAGCTATCAGTTAGCATTGAGCTATCAGTTAGCATTGAGCTATCAGTTAGCATTGAGCTATCAGTTAGCATTGAGCTATCAGTTAGCATTGAGCTATCAGTTAGCATTGAGCTAGCTGTTAGCATTGAGCTAGCTGTTAGCATTGAGCTAGCTGTTAGCATTGAGCTAGCTGTTAGCATTGAGCTAGCTGTTAGCATTGAGCTAGCTGTTGTCAGGCCGCTAAAACAAACATTAACCAGCTGAACTCATCAGAGACACGGAGCCATGAAGCAGCAGCGGGGGTCTACCGGGGGAGCAGCGGTAGTGCAGCGGGGGAGCAGCGGTAGAGCAGCGGGGGAGCAGCGGTAGAGCAGCGGTAGAGCAGCGGTAGTGCAGCGGTAGAGCAGCGGTAGTGCAGCGGGGGAGCAGCGGGGGTATATCTCTCTGATCACCAGATAACTCCTACAGGCTACCGCTAGCCTGCTAATGCTAGCATCTAACATTAGCATTAGCCTGCTAGCACCACGCTAGCTGAGCTAGCTGCTAGCAGCAGCGTCCTCCGGGTGTTTTTGTTCGTTTATTACCGAAAGGAAACCTCCGTTACCTCACCGACAAACACACACGCGCTGTTACCACGCCGTTAGTGACCGTTAGTGACCGTTAGAGACCGTTAGAGAGCGACCTGGAGCCGCTGCGGCCTCCAGCTCTGAACAGGAGCCGCGGGGCTCGAGTTCCGGGAGAGCCGACAGGCCGCAGCGCAGACCCGGACTCACACAGCCAGCGAGGTCCGCCGACTGGGAACCGACCCCCGGACACCGGCCTCGAACCAGCGGACCCAGACCCGCTGCTACCTGCGGGAGGAGACGAGCCACTCACCGTCACCGTGCCGTGCCGTGTCGTGTTATTGTTCGGTCCAGACTCTCAGCAGCAGCAGATCCTCCTCCAGGTCCAGCTGACGGTGTGTCTCTGTGTGTCTCTGTCTGTCTCTGTCTCTCTGTCTGGCCGGTTCCAGGTTCAATCAAGGCGTTCCCATGTCTTCAGAACCGAACCGGCTGTACTGAGCTGTACTGATCTGTAATAAGGTCAGAGTGGACCGGGCCGATCAGCAGAACCGGATCAGAACCGGATCAGAACCGAGCGGATCATCAGAGACTGAAATGGAGAGCTGAGCCGACTGCTGCTGACGCCTTCACGGGCTGCTCCTGAGCTCGGAAACACCAGCGCTCACTATTTTACATTATTTATGTTACAATAGAATAGAATAGAATAGAATAGAAAGTTTTATTGTGATGGTATTAAATAGAAGGAGATTCACGGTGTCCACTTCTGGTCAGAGCTTTAAAACAAATACTTTACAAGACTAAACGAGGCAGATAAAACATACAACAGGTAAAACACACAGTTATAAAGCAAATAAAACAGGTGAAGTAGATGTAATAAATACATATAAACAGAAGTGTTACACTAGAAGTATACAAATAGATGTAATGTAAAAAGAGGTAATTTATAGGTAATAGTTCCTGTATTTCTTCCCTCTACTTTCATCAGTGGTGGAAAAAGTACTCAGATTCTTTACTTAATTAAAAGTAGAAATAAATGGCCTAAAACATACTCTATTACATGTAGAAGTCCTGAATTCTGGGGAAAAAAATAACTATATATATATATATATATATAAAATACAAGATTGCAAATAAGTATGACCATCTTAATGTTGTATTCCGTCAACGTGGAGCCACTATTAGACCCTTTGTATACCACTAGGTAGATTAGTAGTAAAGTACTGCAGCATATGTTTTTATAGTATAAAGTATAGCATAGTAGCATTGCAAATATAATGTCTGTTACTGAGATGTAGTGGAGTAGAAGTGGAAAGTAGCAGAACATGGAAATATTGGAGAAGTATTTGTGAATTATTCTTATTTTTTATATTATTATTATTATTATTATCAATAATAATATTTTTTAATAATCAATTCATTATTTGACAAACTTTGTGAATATTTTAATGTAGTTTCAGAACAGGATCGAGGAGAGACTAATGTGATTATTTGAAGATGAAAAAAATAAAATAATAATAATAAAAATATATAAGTTTGTATCCCCTTTAGTCAGAAATATATGGAGGTTTGGTTTACGTGTTTTGTTTTGTAGACTTTGTTTACTTTCATAATCGTGGACAATCGTGCGATTTAACGCGATTAAGTATTAAGGACACAAAATAATGATGAAAAATTCAAATGACCAGTTACTGTATGCTGTATGTATATATATATATATATATATATATATATATATACACCCATACACATACATTATAAGGCATGTATGATCTTTACTACACACAAGCTGTAGTCCATTAAGAGTAAACAGATGTTAAAACACTTTGTCTGATCATTATTTATTTGGATATGTAATAATAAAGCTTGGTACATTTAGGATAGATTCTCAGCCCTAGAAACAGCCTCCATTTTATTTAGGTTCCAAAAAAAACTACTTAATCACGCTTCATCTTGATGAAAGGGAGATTTACGACAGTACCTGAAGGCAGCGTGTTGAGGTGACGCAGCTGACGTCAGCAGGGGGCGCTGCAGCTGGTCAGAGATAAAAGTTTCACAATAAGAGTTTCACAACCAACAACAACACTGGAAAAACAACACAACTCTTATGGATATAGATATAAATATAGATCTATATCTATCTATCTATCTATATATATATATCTTATTAAAGTATTCAAGTTTTATCATATATATATCATATCATATATATATATATTTCTCTTTATACATATATTCTCTCTCTCTCTATATATATATATATATGTACATATATATATGTACATATGTACATATATATATGTACATATATATATGTACATATATATATGTATATACATACACATCATCATCATCATCATCAGTCAAATAAAGAAAACTGGAAACTGAATTAGAAGAAAAAACATGTTTTATTAACTCGCTGCTGTTAGAAACCAACATGTTAACTCATTCAGTCAGTTCACACCTGTACAGTCAGATCACACCAATAGGGTCAGATCACACCTGTACAGTCAGATCACACCTGTAGGGTCAGTTCACACCTGTACAGTCAGATCACACCTGTAGGGTCAGATCACACCTGTAGGGTCAGATCACACCTATACAGTCAGATCACACCTGTAGGGTCAGATCACACCTGTAGGGTCAGTTCACACCTGTACAGTCAGATCACACCTGTAGGGTCAGATCACACCTGTAGGGTCAGATCACACCTGTACAGTCAGATCACACCTGTAGGGTCAGTTCACACCTGTACAGTCAGATCACACCTGTAGGGTCAGATCACACCTGTAGGGTCAGATCACACCTGTAGGGTCAGATCACACCTATACAGTCAGATCACACCTGTAGGGTCAGATCACACCTGTACAGTCAGATCACACCTGTAGGGTCAGATCACACCTGTACGGTTCACAGAGCAGTCGGTTGTTGGTTAATAAACTTATTGCAGGTGAATCTTTAGTGTTTTATTGTTAGAGATGTTTTAATTCATGTTTTACATTCACAATAACAGACGTACATTCTTCTCTATGATAAAACGTCGTGACGTCGTTGAGCTAAAGTGCTGTCGACTAATTATTGTCCCTTCGAGGCCACCGTACATACGATTCAGAACAATCAAGAGTCTTCAGGTTGTTTTTATGGGATTTGTCAGATCAACATTTTTACTAAAAAAATAAAAAAGAGCTCTTCTGTTATTGACATTCATTCATTCATCCGAGAGTCTGACGGCGCGTTCACACCGAGAGCGAAGACAACTTTTCATAATTACACACAAAGTCAACGCAGAGAGGCGAATGGAGGCAAATTCGTGCCGGGCGAAGTTGATGTCGTGTCGCGATGTTGGATCGCACCAGACTCCATTCAGAAAACAAGCGCTTTAAAAGTTGTCTGCTTGTCGTCATGGTAACAGACCTAACAAAGCATGAATTCAGACTTTTACTAATCAGCATCATTATGTCGTTATTTCTGCATCATTTTGATCCGTTTATTGATACGAAATCAGTTTATTTTGGGTTCATACCGCAGTAGACGTGGGGCTGCTAGATAGTCATACTCGCCGCCGGAAGACGGTATGAACCCAGACACCACGACGGCGTTTGGTTTTCTGACATATCTGGGACTTGTTGAGAAGTTGTTGGTATCCATGGAGACAAGCTCCTCCTCCTCCTCTACGGCACCTCACCGGCGCTCCAACTCGCGTGAGTAAACCGAGGCGAAAATTCGCTTTGCTCTTGGTGTGAATGCAACATGAAGGAAGACCTTTGACCTTTGACCCCTGACCTCCCTTTATTGTTAGTGTTACAGGAAGAGAAGCTTATTCTGCTGCCGTCTTCAGATTGTTTTTATACTTAACGTACATAGAGATGAGTATTATTTCAAAATAAAAGCCTGCCTTTCATTGACAGAATCACTAGAGAACCCGGCGATCGAGGATTTGATGTTTTGATATGTTGTCACGCCGCCATCTGGCGGCCTTTCATAACACCAGGTTATATATCGAAATGATGTTATTTATTAAACTGAATAAAATGTGTCAGACTTCACTAGACGCCACATCCTCCACACAGAACACCTGGCGGGTAATCAGGTGATCAATAACAGTGATGGCGTGTGATTTAGTGACATGCAGCGTGAATCATCAGAGGAACGCGCCGCCATGTCAACGGTCCACACAGATGATGTCGTTCTTCCAACATGGCGGCGCGTTGAATTTCATTTTTCACGTTACCGGTTCTCAGAGTACCGTTTGTCCCGAGGGGACAGTGAACACAGCACGGTGCGTTTGTGACAATAATCTGTGAGGATAAATCGAACCTCCTTCCTTCCTGGCGGCGGCGGCGCGGCGAGTCGCCTCACAGGAAGTTGGTTTTGAGCGTGATACTGGGGGAGGACTTGGCGGCGAGGTTGGCGCCGCTAGCTTTAGCATTCAGACTCTCCTGGTTTCCTTTGACGGCGGCTTCCAGACGAGACTTCAGGTGAGGAGACGACGCAATGAGAGACCTTAGGAAAGACACGGTTATTAAATACAGATTATTATTATAGATAATAAATTATTATAAACACGATAAGGACGTGTTTTAAGTGTTAATTCCGTCCGTTACCTGAAGACGGCGGAGTGCTGCGGGCCGAGGCGCATCAGGTCTTTGAGCGCCGCCTCGTGGAGCGAGCGGGATGCGGCGGGCGCCGAGCCCAGAGCATTTTCATCCAGGAGGAAGGAGATGAGGAGCGGCAACAAGACGGCAACCAGCTGAGGACCTGAAGGTCACAAAACATCACGTCTGTCTGTACTTTTCTGTGTTGTAGTGACAGGAAATGACATCACGCTTTAAAACCCTGAACTCCACGACCCGCTGGACGGCTGAGAGAAGAATCACCAGAATTACAACATTCATCACAGACAGGAACTGGAAAAACACTAATTATCATCGGATTTTCTAATTTCCGACGGTCTTTGAAGGAATCACGCAGTAACCAGATAATGACCTTTCATCAGAATCACTTTATTATTATATATACACGTCTGATGTTACATCACTAAAACCAGCGTTAGCACGATACGGTTAGAATATACGGTTAGAATAAACGGTTAGAATAAACGGTTAGAATATACGGTTAGAATAAACGGTTAGAATAAACGGTTAGAATAGACGGTTAGAATAAACGGTTAGAATATACGGTTAGAATATACGGTTGGAATATACAGTTAGAATAAACGGTTAGAATATACGGTTGGAATAAACGGTTAGAATAGACGGTTAGAATATACGGTTAGAATATACGGTTGGAATATACAGTTAGAATAAACGGTTAGAATATACGGTTGGAATAAACGGTTAGAATAGACGGTTAGAATATACGGTTAGAATATACGGTTGGAATATACAGTTAGAATAAACGGTTAGAATATACGGTTGGAATAAACGGTTAGAATAGACGGTTAGAATATACAGTTAGAATAAACGGTTAGAATATACGGTTGGAATATACAGTTAGAATAAACGGTTAGAATATACGGTTGGAATATACAGTTAGAATAAACGGTTAGAATATACGGTTGGAATAAACGGTTAGAATAGACGGTTAGAATATACGGTTGGAATATACGGTTGGAATATACAGTTAGAATAAACGGTTAGAATATACGGTTGGAATAAACGGTTAGAATAGACGGTTAGAATATACGGTTAGAATATACGGTTGGAATATACGGTTAGAATATACGGTTAGAATAAACGGTTGGAATATACGGTTAGAATATACGGTTAGAATAAACGGTTGGAATATACGGTTAGAATATATGGTTGGAATAAACGGTTAGAATAAACGGTTAGAATAGACGGTTAGAATAAACGGTTAGAATATACGGTTAGAATATACGGTTGGAATATACAGTTAGAATAAACGGTTAGAATATACGGTTGGAATAAACGGTTAGAATATACGGTTGGAATAAACGGTTAGAATAAACGGTTAGAATAAACGGTTAGAATATACGGTTAGAATATACGGTTAGAATATACGGTTAGAATATACGGTTAGAATATACGGTTAGAATATACGGTTGGAATATACGGTTGGAATAAACAGTTAGAATAAACGGTTAGAATATACGGTTAGAATAAACGGTTAGAATATACGGTTAGAATATACGGTTAGAATAAACGGTTAGAATATACGGTTGGAATAAACAGTTAGAATAAACGGTTAGAATAAACGGTTAGAATATACGGTTAGAATATACGGTTGGAATAAACAGTTAGAATAAACGGTTAGAATATACGGTTAGAATATACGGTTGGAATATACGGTTAGAATAAACGGTTAGAATATACGGTTAGAATATACGGTTAGAATATACGGTTGGAATATACAGTTAGAATAAACGGTTAGAATATACGGTTGGAATAAACGGTTAGAATAGACGGTTAGAATATACGGTTAGAATATACGGTTGGAATATACGGTTAGAATATACGGTTGGAATAAACGGTTAGAATAGACGGTTAGAATATACGGTTAGAATATACGGTTGGAATATACAGTTAGAATAAACGGTTAGAATATACGGTTGGAATAAACGGTTAGAATAGACGGTTAGAATATACGGTTGGAATATACGGTTAGAATATACGGTTGGAATATACAGTTAGAATAAACGGTTAGAATATACGGTTGGAATAAACGGTTAGAATAGACGGTTAGAATATACGGTTAGAATATACGGTTGGAATATACAGTTAGAATAAACGGTTAGAATATACGGTTGGAATAAACGGTTAGAATAGACGGTTAGAATATACGGTTGGAATATACGGTTAGAATATACGGTTGGAATATACAGTTAGAATAAACGGTTAGAATATACGGTTGGAATAAACGGTTAGAATAGACGGTTAGAATATACGGTTAGAATATACGGTTGGAATATACGGTTAGAATATACGGTTAGAATAAACGGTTGGAATATACGGTTAGAATATACGGTTAGAATAAACGGTTGGAATATACGGTTAGAATATATGGTTGGAATAAACGGTTAGAATAAACGGTTAGAATATACGGTTAGAATATACGGTTGGAATATACAGTTAGAATAAACGGTTAGAATATACGGTTGGAATAAACGGTTAGAATATACGGTTGGAATAAACGGTTAGAATATACGGTTAGAATATACGGTTAGAATATACGGTTAGAATATACGGTTAGAATATACGGTTGGAATATACGGTTGGAATATACGGTTGGAATAAACAGTTAGAATATACGGTTAGAATATACGGTTAGAATAAACGGTTAGAATATACGGTTGGAATAAACAGTTAGAATAAACGGTTAGAATAAACGGTTAGAATATACGGTTAGAATATACGGTTGGAATAAACAGTTAGAATAAACGGTTAGAATATACGGTTAGAATATACGGTTGGAATATACGGTTAGAATAAACGGTTAGAATATACGGTTAGAATATACGGTTAGAATATACGGTTAGAATAAACGGTTAGAATATACGGTTGGAATAAACAGTTAGAATAAACGGTTAGAATAAACGGTTAGAATAAACGGTTAGAATATACGGTTAGAATATACGGTTAGAATAAACGGTTAGAATATACGGTTAGAATATACGGTTGGAATAAACAGAATAAACGGTTAGAATATACGGTTGGAATATACGGTTAGAATATACGGTTGGAATATACGGTTAGAATAAACAGTTAGAATAAACGGTTAGAATATACGGTTAGAATATACGGTTAGAATATACGGTTGGAATATACGGTTGGAATATACGGTTAGAATATACGGTTAGAATATACGGGTTAGAATATACGGTTGGAATATACGGTTAGAATATACGGTTGGAATATACGGTTGGAATAAACAGTTAGAATAAACGGTTAGAATATACGGTTAGAATATACGGTTAGAATATACGGTTGGAATATACGGTTGGAATATACGGTTAGAATATACGGTTAGAATATACGGGTTAGAATATACGGTTGGAATATACGGTTGGAATATACGGTTAGAATATACGGTTAGAATATACGGTTAGAATAAACGGTTGGAATATACGGTTAGAATATATGGTTAGAATATACGGTTAGAATATACGGTTGGAATATACGGTTAGAATATACGGTTAGAATAAACGGTTGGAATATACGGTTAGAATATATGGTTGGAATATACGGTTAGAATATACGGTTAGAATAGCGTTGAATGTAATTTCTTTTGATTTGATTTTAATTTCAGTTTTTTAGAAAGGATTGTTTTGTATTTACTTAATATTTATATACATATATTAATTAAAATTTTTATATATTTAGTTTTTTATATTTAATTTTAGTTTTTATATATTTATTTTTTATATATTTATTTTTATTTTTTTATATTTATTTTTAATTTTTCTATATTTATTTTTCTACATTTAATTTTAGTTTTTACATATTTATTTTAGCTTTTATGTTTGGTTTTAATTTTTCTATATTTAGTTTTCTATATTTTATTTTATTTTTCAGATGTTTATTTTTAGTTTTTATGTATTTAGTTTTATATATTTATTTTTAGTTTTTATATATTTAGTTTTCTATATTTAATTTAGTTTTTCTATATTTAGTTTTATTTATACACTGGGGACGGATATTGATGTTTAAAAGACATGGAAAAGTGCATTTTGCAGAATAGGTGACCTTTAATGTGATGGATTTTGCGGAGGTCTGTAGCGTCTCAGGTTTAAAGCGAGAGTGAAGATGCTGGTCTGGTATCATCTGAAACTAGACTAGAGTTAGTGGTGGACTAGAGGGTTAACGTAGTGGACTCACGCTGGGTCTGGTCTGCAGCCTGGACCAGAGCCTCCATGGCCCGGACTCCCTCCAGAACTCCCAGCAGCTCCTCCGGACTCTGAGGACGACTCCTCTCCACCTTCTGAGGAGGAATCGCATCATCACACAGTCACGATGACATCATCTGATCAACACGTTAACGCATCGTCACACAGTCACGATGACATCATCTGATCAACACGTTAACGCATCGTCACACAGTCACGATGACATCATCTGATCAACACGTTAACGCATCGTCACACAGTCACGATGACATCATCTGATCAACACGTTAACGTATCGTCACACAGTCACGATGACATCATCTGATCAACACGTTAACGTATCGTCACACAGTCACGATGACATCATCTGATCAACACGTTAACGTATCGTCACACAGTCACGATGACATCATCTGATCAACACGTTAACGTATCGTCACACAGTCACGATGACATCATCTGATCAACACGTTAACGCATCGTCACACAGTCACGATGACATCATCTGATCAACACGTTAACGTATCGTCACACAGTCACGATGACATCATCTGATCAACACGTTAACGCATCGTCACACAGTCACGATGAC
Source organism: Sebastes fasciatus (assembly GCF_043250625.1). Classification (NCBI taxonomy): domain Eukaryota; kingdom Metazoa; phylum Chordata; class Actinopteri; order Perciformes; family Sebastidae; genus Sebastes; species Sebastes fasciatus. Next base: position 980,051 of record NC_133809.1, on the reverse strand, counting down.
ATCATCTGATCAACATGTTAACGTATCGTCACACAGTCACGATGACATCATCTGATCAACATGTTAACGCATCGTCACACAGTCACGATGACATCATCTGATCAACATGTTAACGTATCGTCACACAGTCACGATGACATCATCTGATCAACACGTTAACGCATCATCACACAGTCACGATGACATCATCTGATCAACACGTTAACGCCGCTCATCATCCCTTTAATATCGTTTATATTGATTAGACAATAAGTCACGTCTTTCCTCCAGACTGAACTGAAGACAAACTAAATAAAGATCTTTATCTTTTCCCACAAGAGGTTCACATCTTTCTGTGATATCTGTCCTCACGATGAAACATGACCAGACAGACGACAGCAGACTCTTCTATCGGTACCTGGAGGAATCCAACCAGCGGCGGTCCGAGCGCCTGGATGTACGGCACGGCCACGGCGGGCTGAGCCTGAAACACCGACGTCAGCAGCTGATAACATCGACTCACAACCTGCAGCAGAGAGACCAGCTTTAATTATTATCATCATTATTATTATTATTATTATTATCATTATCATTATTATTATTATTATTATTATTATTAATAATAATAATAATAATAATAATAATTAGTTTGGATCTACTGAGAGAAGTGGGGTTGTGTGTTTCCTCAACCTGCTCTGGGAGGTTAAATTAGTGTTTTTGCGAATGGAGTCTGGTGGCTTTAAAGAGAGCGATAACGGCGACGGCGAGGTGAAGCGTCTGTGGACGGCGAGGTGAAGCGTCTGTGGACGGGAGCATCACTATCAGTTTAAGTGTACGATATAGTTAGAATATTTCCACCGCTTCACCTCGCCGTCAGACCCCGATATGACGGAGAACATATATCGTTATATCGCTCTCTTCAAAGACACCAGACTCCATTCACTAAACCAGTCACCTTCAGGAAAAGGTTTAGAAGGACCTGAAGGGAAAATAAAGTTTGACCAGAATGTGAATAAATCAGGAACCCCGGAGATACAGGAGGATATCAAAACCTCTGGTTTGCATCATCTCATGACTGTCTACACTACCCTGTCTCCTCTGTCCCCGTCTCCTTTGTCTCTGTCTCCGTCTCTGTCTCTGTCTCCTCTGTCTCCGTCTCCTCTGTCTCTGTCTCCGTCTCCTCTGTCTCTGTCTCCGTCTCCTCTGTCTCCGTCTCCTCTGTGTCTGTCTCATCTGTCTCTTCTGTCTTTGTCTCCTCTGTCTCTGTCTCCTCTGTCTCCTTTGTGTCTGTCTCCTCTGTCTCTGTCTCCTCTGTCTCCTTTGTGTCTGTCTCCTCTGTCTCTTCTGTCTCTGTCTCTGTCTCTGTCTCCTCTGTCTCTGTCTCCTCTGTCTCTTCTGTCTCTGTCTCTGTCTCTGTCTCCTCTGTCTCTGTCTCCTCTGTCTCTTCTGTCTCTGTCTCTGTCTCTGTCTCCTCTGTCTCTGTCTCCTCTGTCTCTTCTGTCTTTGTCTCCTCTGTCTCTCTGTCTCCTCTGTCTCTGTCTCTGTCTCTATCTCTGTCTCTGTCTCTGTCTCTGTCTCTCTCTGGTACTGACCAGCGGGTCTTTGGCGTCCATGCTGGCGGTGAAGCGCTGCAGACAGAGCGTGTGCAGCGGCTCCACGGTGCAGACGTCCGGACCAGCAGACAGCAGGAAGACGGTCAGAGCTGTGAGCAGGCTGACCTGGTCCACAACGCCGTCTCCTGAAGACACAGAACCACCAATCAGAAGGCTCTATTCAGTTTCTATCGGACTAACACTGAGTCAGTCTGTGTGGCGTCCCGCTGGCTGGACGTGTGAAGACAAGTAAAGTAGATAAAGTAGATGCAGCGTACCGGCGTCCCAGAGGCCCAGCAGGGTGTTCAGAGCTGATCTCAGCAGCAGCTTCCAGGCTCCTCGACTCTTCTCCTGCCGGCTCATCGGAGACGTCACCACGGACTTCAGCGCCTGAAGAGCCGCCTGGATCACCGCGCCCAGACCGGCTCCGCCCACTGAGCCCGCCGCCGCCACCGCCGGGGCACCTGGGAGAAAGAAAGAAAAGACGTGCTGACGTGTCGATAAAACAGAATGTTACGGTCAATCGACCCGATCCGGTCCTCTCTTCAGAAAACAAGATATGAACGTATTACAAAACCTTGACGTGTGTTACCAGTGTGTGTGTTTGTGTGTGTGTGTGTGTGTTACCAGTGTGTGTGTGTGTGTGTGTTTGTGTGTGTGTGTGTGTGTGTGTGTGTGTGTGTGTGTGTGTTACCTGTGTGTGTGTGTGTGTGTGTGTGTGTGTGTTACCTGTGTGTGTGTGTGTGTGTGTGTGTGTGTGTGTGTGTGTGTGTGTGTGTGACCTGTGTGTGTTACCTGTGTGTGTGTGTGTGTGTTACCTGTGTGTGTGTGTGTGTGTGTGTGTGTGTGTGTTACCTGTGTGTGTGTGTGTGTGTGTGTGTGTGTGTGTGTGTGTGTTACCTGTGTCTGTGTGTGTGTGTTCGTGTGTGTGTGTGTGTGTGTGTGTGTGTGTGTGACCTGTGTGTGTTACCTGTGTGTGTGTGTGTGTGTGTGTTACCTGTGTGTGTGTGTGTGTGTGTGTTACCTGTGTGTGTGTGTGTGTGTGTGTGTGTGTGACCTGTGTGTGTTACCTGTGTGTGTGTGTGTGTGGTACCTGTGTGTGTGTGTGTGTGTGTGTATGTGTGTGTTACCTGTGTGTGTGCTGGGCTGCTGCAGCAGCTCTCTGAGGACTCCCAGCAGCAGGTAGAGGACGGTGGGGAGGATGGACACGCTGCCTGCAGGAGGAACAGCCGGGTTCATCAGGAAACTGATGCTAACAATAGTGTTAGCATGTTAGCATGTGAAGGTGTGTGTTGTTGTGCTCACCTTCGGGGGAGCAGACAGACGGCAGCTCAGAGAGAACACTCAGAGCGGACGCCACCAGCTGACAGTCGCTGTCAGTCAAACTCCACACTGAACCACCAGCACCTGAACACACACACACACGCGCACGCACACACGCACGCACACACGCACGCACACACGCACACACACACACACACACACATTAATAATAATAAATGTTAATAACTCTTCATCATAAAGGACTTCCTCCTCCTCCTCTCCTCTCCTCATCCTCTTCCTCCTCCTCCCTCATCTAACTCCTCCTCCTCTTCCTCTAATCCTCCTCCCTCTTCCTCATCTAACTCCTCCTCTCCTCCTCCTCCTCTCCTCTCTTCTTCCTCTTCTTCTTCTTCCTCCTCTCCTCCTCCTCCTCTTCCTCTAATCCTCCTCCCTCTTCCTCATCTAACTCCTCCTCTCCTCCTCCTCCTCTTCCTCCTCTTCCTCTAATCCTCCTCCCTCTTCCTCATCTAACTCCTCCTCTCCTCCTCCTCCTCTCCTCTCTTCTTCCTCTTCCTCCTCCTCTCCTCCTCCTCCTTCTCTTCCTCCTCCTCCTCCTCCTCCTCCTCCCTCTTCCTCATCTAACTCCTCCTCTCCTCCTCCTCCTCTTCCTCCTCTTCCTCCTCCCTCTTCCTCATCTAACTCCTCCTCTCCTCCTCCTCCTCTCCTCTCTTCTTCCTCTTCTTCCTCCTCCTCCTCCTCTCTCCTCCTCCTCCTCCTCACTCCTCCTCTCTCCTCTTCCTCTCCTCCTCTCCTCCTCCTCCTCCTCCTCCTCCCTCCTCCTCCTCCTCCTCTCTCCTCCTCTCTCCTCCTCCCTCCTCCTCTCTCCTCCTCCTCCTCCTCCTACCAGTAGGACTGGTTCCGGCCAGTTTTGGGCTGAGCTGTGGAAGTTTCCGGACCAGAACACAGAGGCACAGCTCCAGCGCTCCGAACACCAGCGAGCGCCCGGGGATCAAGCCGCCGGTGTCCCGTCCCTCGCCGAACTCCGGCAGCGTCTCCTTCTCCGCGGCGCCGTCGTCCACTGAGGGACGATAAAGGTTTTAATAAACAGTTTGAGTTTACGGAAGAGGGTCTAACGGTGAGAGCGTGTTCACCTTCGGCGCTGTGGCGTTTCTCCCTGACCAGCTCCTGAGCCGCCGTCACGATCTGACGCAGTAACTCCAACACGGCGAGCTGAACGGACGCCGACTCTCTGGTCACCATCAGCCGGTGGAGGACGCTGAGCAGCTCCACGCTCAGAGCCTGCAGACACACAGAGAGAGACTAGAGTCTAGTCTGGGATCTGGTCTGAGCCCTGGTCTGGATTCAGGTCCAGCTGAGTCTCACCTGGTCGTTTCCGATCTTAGCTCGCGGCCAGGACACGTCCAGCAGCGCCTGCAGAGCTCGCAGACAGGAAGTGATGTTCTCCATCTGGTCGTCAGAGTGCGGCGAACAGAGGAACTCCACGCTGATCCCTGACGGAGGAACACGGGACCGACACAACCAAACTCAATACAGAAAACACACGATTTCACTGGATGAATACTGAAGCTGCTGTCTGCTGGTTCTGACCCGGTATGAGACTAAGAGGCTGCTGGTTCTGACCCAGTATGAGACTAAGATGCTGCTGGTTCTGACCCAGTATGAGACTAAAAGACTGCTGTCTGCTGGTTCTGACCCAGTATGAGACTAAAAGACTGCTGTCTGCTGTGTCTGACCCAGTATGAGACTAAGAGGCTGCTGTCTGCTGGTTCTGACCAAGTATGAGACTAAGAGGCTGCTGGTTCTGACCCAGTATGAGACTAAGAGGCTGCTGGTTCTGACCCAGTATGAGACTAAAAAGCTGCTGTCTGCTGGTTCTGACCCAGTATGAGACTAAAAAGCTGCTGTCTGCTGGTTCTGACCCAGTATGAGACTAAGAGGCTGCTGGTTCTGACCCAATATGAGACTAAGAGGCTGCTGTCTGCTGTGTCTGACCCAGTATGAGACTAAAAGGCTGCTGGTTCTGACCCAGTATGAGACTAAGAGGCTGCTGTCTGCTGGTTCTGACCCAGTATGAGACTAAGAGAATGCTGTCTGCTGTGTCTGACCCAGTATGAGACTAAGAGGCTGCTGGTTCTGACCCAGTATGAGATTAAGAGGCTGCTGGTTCTGACCCAGTATGAGACTAAGAGGCTGCTGGTTCTGACCCAGTATGAGATTAAGAGGCTGCTGGTTCTGACCCAGTATGAGACTAAGAGGCTGCTGGTTCTGACCCAGTATGAGACTAAGAGGCTGCTGGTTCTGACCCAGTATGAGATTAAGAGGCTGCTGGTTCTGACCCAGTATGAGACTAAGAGGCTGCTGGTTCTGACCCAGTATGAGACTAAGAGGCTGCTGGTTCTGACCCAGTATGAGGTGC
>NC_133809.1:949871-969871 GCF_043250625.1 Sebastes fasciatus | reverse complement strand
TTTTGCATTAATGTTTTATGTATTTTATATTTATTTTATATTTATTTCAGTATTCTTTTCTTTTGACATGTTTTTATACATTTCTGCCTCATTACGCAGATGAGGGGTTTAGCTTTAGCTTCATGTGGTCCATCTTTAAATACAGTCTACGGTCTGGATGTTATAATACAACGATATAATAAATAATAGTAATGATCGGTGTCTCCGTCTGTCTCACCCAGCTGCGTGTTGTCTCGTCTCGGCAGCTCTTTGACCAGAGTCACGGCGTGTTCACAAACTTCCACGGCCTCCCGCTGGACGAGCTGCCGCAGACACGCCACCACTGCCCGCCGCAGACACAGGTAGGAGCTGCACAGGTGGGCCTGACACACACACACACACACACACACACACACACACACACACAGAGGAGTTAACACCTGGACAACAGCTGGACTGTGTTAACAGGTTTAAGGTTCATCAGAGGACGCATGCAGCTACTCAGTGTTTCCTCCAGACTCAGATAGTATGAGCTTCTTCTCCACAGATGGAGTTGTCTCGCTGTAGACGGAGGCAGCAGCTAAATGTATTTTAGACACCTAAAAACATCTGTATCAGTTCAGGAGGAAACACTGAGTGGTTTCACTGAAGGAGATCACAGCAGCCAGCAGGATGTTAAAGCAACACTCAACAGCGGCCAGTCTGCAAACGGGGTTAAAGTTAATACAAAATAAAATAAAACCAGCGGTGAGTTAATACGGAACCAAAACAAAGGAAGATGTTAAAAAGCTCTGTGACACGTTTTATAATAAAGAGAAAAACTGCAAAGAAAAGTGAGACAAACAGCAGCTTCAGGCCTTTAGAGAGAGAGAACCTACCAACATGGAATAATCCAACAAGATCTCCTGCAAGACACAAGACAGGGTCAAAAAAACACGCACGCACGCACGCACGCACGCACGCGTAGTTCAGGTGTAGTCAGGTGTAGTTCAGGTGTAGTCAGGTGTAGTTCAGGCGTAGTTCAGGTGTAGTCAGGCGTAGTTCAGGTGTAGTTCAGGCGTAGTCAGGTGTAGTCAGGTGTAGTTCAGGCGTAGTTCAGGTGTAGTCAGGTGTAGTTCAGGTGTAGTTCAGGTGTAGTTCAGGTGTAGTTCAGGTGTAGTTCAGGCGTAGTTCAGGCGTAGTTCAGGTGTAGTTCAGGTGTAGTCAGGTGTAGTCAGGTGTAGTTCAGGTGTAGTTCAGGTGTACTCACACAGAGTGCAGGTACGAGGCTGGCCAGGTTGACATGTGGAGGTGTGAACATGTGCAGCTGCTGCAGACAGGAAATGGCTCTGGCCTGAACCAGAGAGTCTGGACCGTCCTGCATCACCTCACATCCAACCAGACAGCTGGAGCGCAGACCGGATACAGCTGCTCCTTCACCTGACAGACACAACACACATCATTCACACCTGCTGCTCCTTCACCTGACAGACACAACACACCTCATTCACACCTGCTGCTCCTTCACCTGACAGACACAACACACCTCATTCACACCTGCTGCTCCTTCACCTGACAGACACGAGCAGACATCATTCACACCTGCTGCTCCTCCACCTGACAGACACAACACACCTCATTCACACCTGTGGGTGGTACCTTGCAGGTCGGGGCCCAGGCAGGTGATGAGGGCGTGCAGACAGCGTCCCAGGCTGTGGTGCACCTCGGGGTGGGTGGGCGGAGCCGACAGCAGCAGCCGGAGCACCAGGGTGAAGGACGGCTCGGCGTGGGCGCGGTACAAACCGCCGGAAAGGTCGACCATCAGAGACAGACTGTGGAGAGACCAGGTCTGCATCCAGCGGACACACGGGGAGGACATAAGGACGGGTTAAAAGTAGAGTTTAGTTTGAGTCCAGGTGTGAATGTTTCACATAAATGAAGGTCCTTCAGGTGTATATGTGATGTCATACGGTCGGATATGAATCATACCTGGACCTCAGGTGAGGTGCTGTCCTGGCTCAGGGTGAACAGGACCCCCAGGCAGGTGGACAGGTGCTGAGGGGAGCCGATTCCTCCGGTGTAGCGGTACAGCGCCCCCAGAGCCAGAGCGTAGCCACTGCAAGACGCTGCGTCACGAGCCGTCTTCAGCCTGAACGGTCGCCATCAATACGGTTAGTGGCAGCAGCAGCAGGAGTAGTACTAGTAGTAGTAGTAGTAGTAGTTTTAATGATAGTAAGGTGAGGCAGGTCTATTTGTATAATACCTTTTAAATACACACACAGTCTAAGTGCTCCACATGAGCCAAAGGAATACATTAAGGGCCCTTTCACACCTCGCTTGATCCAAACTTAAATTACAGGTGTGAAACCTCCCCGGACCGACAGGACGTAGGCAACAACGACAAGACGTAGGCGACAACGAGAGGACGTAGGCAACAACGAGAGGACGTAGGCGACAACGAGAGGACGTAGGCGACAACGAGAGGACGTAGGCGACAACGACAATACGTAGGCGACAACGACAAGATGTAGGCGACAACGACAAGATGTAGGCGACAACGACAAGACGTAGGCGACAACGACAAGACGTAGGCGACAACGACGACAGGACGTAGGCACAACGACGACAGAACGTAGGCAACAACGACGACAGGATGTAGGCGAAAACAGCGACAGGACGTAGGCGACAACGACGACAGGATATAAGCGACAACGACAGGACGTAGGCGAAAATGACGACAGGATGGAGGCGAAAACAGCAACAGGACGTAGGCGACGACGACAGGACAGGAGGAATCTGTTAGCTGGCCTAAATATAACACAGGAGGTGCACACAACAAACTCTGCAGCAGAAACATTAGAACATTAAACAACAACATGCTCAGTAAAGACACACAGCATCAGGACTCATGATGATATATTTAGATCTCTCAGTTATTTAAAGCTTCTTTAGTCTATTGCTGGTTCGTTATGTAACCGTCTGTCTGTGAGATGAAAAGTTTTGGATCCTGACCTGATTTATTTCTGCTGTTGCTACTTTAAGATCACAGACTGTAAATAGATTAAAGTGAATCTGTTGACTTCTGGTTTCATTTCATCTGATTCAACGGCAGGAATTCTGCTTCATTATTCACTAACCTATAACAATAAAATAAATACTAACAGAATGTGTAGCTTCTGTAAACCATCACATTAGTAAAGTAGTAGTCCACTCCGGTGCGTGTTAACGTCCACCTACCTGTCGAAGCAGAGCAGGGAGACGGACACGGTGAAGCCGGCGTCTCCGACCACCTGGACCAGCCGGGCCAGACCTTCGGCAGCCAGACATCGCAGCAGAGGACTGGCGCTCTCCAACGCCCCCGACAGGAGGGACAGCGCCGGGGAGCGCACCTCCTCCGGCCCCAGAGAACCCCGAACACCGCCCTGGTGCTGAAGAGGAGGACACGGTTAGTTCTTCTTCATCTGTCTTTATAAAGTGATATGTCAGAGGTTTCAGGGGGAGGTGGAGCTCTGCTGCCCCCAAGTGGACAAGACAATACATGACTGCAGCTTTAACCCTTTAAATCCATCTAAAATACAAATAGTGATAGCTAGAGCGATCATAAGGCTTCTGTCTTTCACGCCATTCCGTTGTACGCTTGTGATGATGTCATTGCGTTATGTGCGGAACATAACGATACGATCGAAACGCACTCGATTTGTCATATTTCAAAAACTTGAATACTTTGATCAATTATTATAGTTTATTGACTTACATAACCTTTTAGCTGTAAAAGAAAAAGCAAGGCAACGACGACGACAGGAAGTAGCTGACGACGACAGGACCTAGCTGACGACGACAGGACGTAGCTGACGATGACAGGAAGTAGCTGACGACGACAGGACTTAGACGACGACGACAGGACGTAGCTGACGATGACAGGAAGTAGCTGACGACGACAGGACGTAGACGACAGGACCTAGCTGACGATGACGACGACAGGACGTAGACAGGACCTAGCTGACGTCGACAGTACGTAGACGACGACAGGACGTAGTAGACGACGACAGGACGTAGACGACGACAGGACCTAGCTGACGATGACGACGACATGACGTAGACGACGACATGACGTAGACGACGACAGGACGTAGACGACTACAGGACGTAGTAGACGACGACAGGACGTAGACGATGACAGGACGTAGACGACGACAGGACGTAGTAGACGACGACATGACGTAGACGACGACAGGACGTAGACAGGACGTAGCTGACGACTATCTATCTATATCTATTCCCCATTTCTCAGGGGCCCCCCTGGAACTCCCTCAAGGACCCGTGGGTGAGAGCCACCAGCGTTAAGTCCTGATGGCGACAGGTGCAGTACCTTGAGCAGACTGCAGAGGGCAGCACAGACGTGTGTCTGGACGGTCTGCTGGCGTTGACCCTTCAGCTGCTTCACCGTCTCCACAAACTGCTCCAATATCTTCACTCTGAGAGAGAGAAGTAGTTACCAGCAGGTCTGGTTCAGACACTTCATCTCCTCCATACCAATCTGACACCTCATCTTCTCCATACCAATCTGACACCACGTACTCCAACATCCTGTATCACCGTTGTCATTCTGGTTTCTGTTAGGAGGCTAATCTGCTCATTATTCTCTCTCTATTATCTAGTTTATATTACTGTGAAAACATCTCCTTCAAACATCTGGATGGAAACACATCACCATTATGTTACAGTATACCTTCGCTCAATACTCATTTTGACTGAATAGAGCCTGAACGTATCACAATGTAAATCGATAGCACCTCCTGAGTTGAGATTGGTGACTGGTTAGTCTGTAATGGTTAACCAGTACTGGTTAACCTGTAATGGTTAGCCTGTACTGGTTAGCGTGCACAGGTTGACCTGTTACCTCTGAGCGGAGATGATGTGGGGGTGGAGCGCTCCAAAGAGGCGGGCTGCAGCGGCGGTCAGAGCGACGGCAGGAGGAAGAGGAGCAGGAGCTTCATCAGTCTTCTCACACAGACTGAAGGCGTCGTTGTCCAGCGAGCCTCCTCCCACACCGCCACCATGGAGCTGGACACACAAACACACACTCAGCACCACGTTACTCAGCCCAGCTCCTCCCACACCGCCACCATGGAGCTGAAGATACAACTACACACTCAGCACCACGTTACTCAGCCCAGCTCCTCCCACACCGCCACCATGGAGCTGAAGATACAACTACACACTCAGCATCACGTTACTCAGCCCAGCTCCTCCCACACCGCCACCATGGAGCTGAAGATACAACTACACACTCAGCACCACGTTACTCAGCCCAGCTCCTCCCACACCGCCACCATGGAGCTGAAGATACAACTACACACTCAGCACCACGTTACTCAGCCCAGCTCCTCCCACACCGCCACCATGGAGCTGAAGATACAACTACACACTCAGCACCACGTTACTCAGCCCAGCTCCTCCCACACCGCCACCATGGAGCTGAAGATACAACTACACACTCAGCATCACGTTACTCAGCCCTGCTAGCATCCGGATGGCATCCAGCACTCCTCACCTGTTCCTCGATGTATCTGTGGTCGGTGGCGTGGAGGGCGGGGCCGACCAGCGTCAGGTCGTCACGGTGACAGAGGGGAGGCAGCAGGGTGAGCTCAGAACACGACTGGTTCAGGTTGTCCTGACCGGACAGATCCGACACCAGCTGGTTCATCACCAAACCAAAACTCTCTGCAGGAGGACGAGACCAGGAGACGGTTAATATCTATACCCTACATCAGGGGGGAGGAGGTAGGAGGGAGGGAAGGAGGCATGATGTTTCCTTGGTAGGTGTGAGGAGGGAGGAGGTAGAAGGTGTGATGTTACCTTGGTAGGAGGTGTGATGTTACCTTGGTAGGTGTGAGGAGGGAGGAGGTGTGATGTTACCTTGGTAGGTGTGAGGAGGGAGGACAGCCAGCAGCTCGTAGACTCTAAGTCTGTAGACCAGCGACCAGCTGCGGACTGAGCTGCTGTAAGACCGGAGGAGAGACGGCAACCTGCAACCACAACATGATCAATAAATAATGTCAAGAACTTTGTTTTGGTTTATTAAAAAGAAAATCAAGAAAAGATGAATATGTAATGTTTAGTGGGACTGACCTGGTGAGCAGCGCCACAGCGCAGGCCAATGGCGTGAGCAGACGGCTGATGATGTCGTCGGTGACCAGCTCCCTGCAGTGCAGCAGCAGGTTCTTCATCGCTGTTCAGACACACACAGCGTTTTATTCTTCATGCTTTATGATGATCAGCATAACACAGATCTGAACATAATAACAACAACTGACCGCAGAGCGCCCCGGCGCGTCCCTCCAGCGTAACCTGCCACGTGAAGTAGTCCCCTCGCCGCAGCTCCATCTCCTGCTCCCTGAGAGAGGCGGGAAACACACAACGCCACAGGAGGAGGAGACGGGAGAGGAGGTGCTCCACCACAGCCGGACCTGGAGGGACAACACTTCATCAGTCTCAGCTCTTCACCACTAGAGGAGTGAAGTGATGATGAGGAGGAGTTTTACCCAACGTGATGAGAGAGGAGACGAGCAGCCAGCCGGCCTGAGACCTCTGCAGAGAGATCCGGCTGTTCTGGGAGGCTGAACGCAGCAGGTCCTCAGCCAGACCCAGAACCACCTGCACACATCGACACATCAACATGTTGTGGATCAGCTATATCAAGTTTTGTGACTACCGTGTTTTTACCCACCATGCCTTTGGTGTGTGGTATTCCCAGTGGGCAGTGCTGCGCCGCAGCCACCAAGGCGGCGACGGCGGCCCCGTATCCGGCCACGGCCTCGGGGGAAGACTTCAGAGCCACCAGCCGCTCGGCGCAGCGATCCAGCAGCGAGGAACACTGGGACGGCATCGCCGTGGCGACGCAGCGCAGACACCAGGCGGCGGCCAAAGAGGCGGAGGCCATGGGGTGGAGGAGGACAGAGATCACCGTGTCCAGGAGGGCTGCACGGAGGAAAACACACAAGCACCCATGAGGGAAATGTTGTGCTTAGCAACGGTCTGTTATACATAGCAACGGTCCGTTATACGTTGCAACGGTCTGTAATACATAGCAACGGTCTGTTATACATAGCAACGGTCCGTTATACATAGCAACGGTCTATTATACGTAGCAACGGTCCGTTATACGTAGCAACGGTCTGTTATACGTAGAAAACGGTCTGTTATACGTAGCAACGGTCTATTATACGTAGCAACGGTCCGTTATACGTAGCAACGGTCTGTTATACGTAGAAAACGGTCTGTTATACGTAACAACGGTCTATTATACGTAGCAACGGTCCGTTATACGTAGCAACGGTCCGTTATACGTAGAAAACGGTCTGTTATACGTAACAACGGTCTGTTATACGTAGCAACGGTCTGTTATACGTAGCAACGGTCTGTTATACGTAGAAAACGGTCTGTTATACGTAACAACGGTCTGTTATACGTAGCAACGGTCTGTTATACGTGGCGACTGTCTGTTATACGTAGCAACTGTCCGTTATACTTAACAACGGTCCGTTATACTTAACAACGGTCTGTTATACATAACAACGGTCTGTTATACGTAGCAACGGTCTGTTATACATAACAACGGTCTGTTATACGTGGCGACTGTCTGTTATACGTGGCGACTGTCTGTTATACGTAGCAACTGTCCGTTATACTTAACAACGGTCTGTTATACATAGCAACCGTCTGTTATAAAGAAATTATAGACCGCAGAACGCTGTGATTGACCAATCAGAATGGAGTATTCAACAACGGCGTGTAATATCTGTCAGACCTGTGCCGCTGTCGGTGAGGAGGGGGGCAGCGGTGGATCCCAGTCCCTGTATGAGTCCTCCCAGTTCCAGCAGGCAGCAGACCAACACGTGCTGACTGGCTGAGACGTCTGCAGAGGAAACTCTGGTTTCCACGTTCCCATCAGCCAGCGCTGCATCTACACACACACACACACACACACACACACACACACAGACAGACAGACAGAGAGAGAGGTTAGTTCAGGACGCCATGTCTCCACAGAGGAGAGTCTTTCCTCGCTCTCTGCTCACCGATGGCTCGTTTCTGCGCCGCCACGGCGAGGCAGAGCTGTTTGGCGGCGTTGGTCTGAGCCTTCTCCCCCAGCAGAGACCCCAAGGTGCTCCTCAGGATGAAGGAGACGCAGCGGCGGGTCACCACGGCGTCGCCCGGCGTCTGCGTGGCCCTGCCGTGGGACGCCAGCTCCATCAGCAGGGACAGGAAGGACGGGAAGTTCACCTCCAACCAGGAGGCGCCCAGGGTGGAGACGAAGACCACGCAGGCCTGAGGAAGAGGAGGGGGAGGAGGACAGAGGAGGAGAAGGAGAGATGAGGAGGAGAGAGAGAGAGAGAGAGGAGGGAGGAGAAGGAGAGAGAGGAGGAGGGAGAGAGGAGGAGGAGGAGGAGGAGGAGGAGGAGGAGGAGGAGGAGGAGGAGCGAGAGAGAGGAGGAGGAGGAGAAGAGAGGAGGAGTAATGAAGGTGAGACTTGTCTCATGTCATCTGTTAAACCCACTTCCCTCCATCCCCCTGGTTGCCGAGTTACCTGGTTACCTGGTTACCTGGTTACCTGGTTACCTGGTTATCTGGTTACCTGGTTACCTGGTTATCTGGTTACCTGGTTATCTGGTTACCTGGTTACCTGGTTACCTGGTTACCTGGTTATCTGGTTACCTGGTTACCTGGTTGCCTGGTTGCCTGGTTGCCGTGGCGACCCACCTGTGTGACTCCGATGCGGATGTCCTTGCTGACGGAGCTCGTTCCCTTCAGAAGGTCTCCGCTGGCTCGCAGGAAACCGGCGCCGCCCCGCAGGAACCCCCCCGACAACAAGTCCATCACCTCCTCCAGGGAGCTCCGGCCACGCCCACCCGGCCTGGGGGCTGCTGGGGAAAAAAAGAGAGAGGGACAACAGTTCATCAGCAAGTATTGTTGGCTTGGGGGAGGAGGAGGAGGAGGAGGAGGAGCGTTAGGAGGAGGAGGAGGATGAGGAGGATGATGAGGAGGATGAGGAGGAGCGTTAGGAGGAGGAGGATGAGGATGAGGATGAGGATGAGGATGAGGATGAGGATGAGGATGAGGAGGAGGATGAGGATGAGGAGGAAGAGGAGGAGGTGGTAGTACCAGTGGTCTGTCTGGGCTCCACAGCAGCAGCCAGCAGCGTTCCCAGCAGCGTGGCGACGGACACTCTGACACTGTAGTTGGACCCTTCGAAGGCTCTGAAGCACAGCGTGGCGACGTTCTCCAGCTCGCTGGTCCACAGGAACGCCGCCTCCCTCTGCAGCTCCAGCAGACACTGACGGGACGACACAGAGACACTTCGTCTCAACGTCGACGCTGACAGAAACAACAAAACCGAGACGGACCGCAGGTACCGTGTAAATGAGTTACCTCTGCGGCGGCGCAGCGTACCGCCATGGATCGGTCCGTCAGGCAGGTTCTTGCCGCCTTGTAGATGTCACGGTGACACGGCACGGCGCTGACGCCCAAACCTCGCAGGATCTTCTCCAAACTCAACATGATCTCATAGCGACCCTGAGACTGAGGGAGGAAGAGGAGGAGTCACTTCACCTGGTTATACTCTGGTTGAAACCTCTTTCAAATAACTTGATTTAACCAGGAAACAGCTGCTAAACAGCTGCACACTCAACACATTTACTAAGTTTACTAAGTCACAGTCAAATCATCACCTGACGACCTTATAGTCATCCTTATAGTCAGTGTATTAATACAGTATATATACATATATACAAGCAGACAGCCGTACCGGCAGGAAGCTAAGCTAACGTGCTGCTGTTCTAAGAGGTAAAATTACTGTTTTTGTGAATGGAGTCTGGTGGCTTTGAAGAGAGATATAACGGCTTCAGTTCTCCGTCAGAAAGGGCTGTCTGCCCTTTACCTCGCCATCAGAAAGCCCTTTACCTCGCCATCAGAAAGCCCTTTACCTCACCATCAGAAAGCCCTTTACCTCGCCATCAGACACTACCTACGCCACTGCTGAGTGGGCGTTTCCATTTGTACGAAGATGGCGTCGACCTTTAAATAGCGTGGAGTCTGTGGAGGCGATTCTTTCTCGTTTGGGGATAAAAACCGACAACTTGACAAACTGAGCGGCAGACAAACTGAGCGGCAGACAAACCTCGGCGCTCTTCATGGCCTTCAGCAGGTTGGTCAGAGTGTCCTTGAAGGAGCCGGCGAGCATCCGACCGAGCTGCTCAAACAGAGCGCCGAGACACGCGATGGCCGCCCTGAAACACACACGACAGTTTGAACTCTCTGAAAGATGAAAAGTATTCTGCTCTTGAAAGCTCCTTTTTTCCTGCGAGCCTTGAACGCAGCCTGACTTACAGTCGGGTCGGGAGTCCCGACGGCGAGTCGTCTCTGCTGCGGATGATGTCATTGCACCGGTCCACCAACAGGCTGGAAGCGACGGGGTCTCCCAGGCGGTACAGCAGGGCCAAGCAGTGGGCCAGCAGCCAGCGGGTCGGCGGGCCGGGCGAGCCGGTCAGAACGCTCCACAGCTGGTCGGCGAGACGCCGCTGGTTGTGTTTGATGTCGGCCTGGAGAGAAGAGACACACTCTGATGGTTATAATAGAGGATAATAGATCATATATAACATATATATGGTTATATATGGTTTTAGGTGTGAAGGTGCTACTAAAGGACTCCGCTCAGCTCTCACCCGGTCGGCGGCAGGAAGCAGCTTCTTCAGGTGGTTCAGCCATTCGAAGATGAACTCAGCTCTCTGATGTTCACCCAGCTGACCGCACGCCTCCTCGTTCAGCAGGAGGCTGTGAGCTCGCTCCATCCTGAACCACCTCCTCCTCCTCCTCCTCCTCCTCCTCCTCCTCCTCCTCCTCCTCCTCCTCTCAGTGAGGGAGAGATCTCCTGTCCTGCTCGGCCATTCTTCAGAGCGCTGTCAAAGAGAAGAAGGAATAAATACTGAAAACAAGAAGTTACATTCAGTCGCTCACAGGAGACACTTTAACAACAGAAACCTAAAAACCTACATTTCCCACAATGCAACTCAGCAGCATCTTTGCATTAGATTCTCCCCAAACAACGTCTATTGATAAGAAGTGAAAGTCAGTAGTTGGTTCCAGCTGCAGAGCTACGCCTCCGCCATTTTGGACTGAAAGTGACGACCAGACGACCGTTAAACATACAAAAGTAGAACTACATTATTTTTATTCTATTGTTAAATTTAATGTCTCTACTGAAATATCCTGTGTAGAACATTAAAATATGATAAATATACATACTATTATAACTATTTATTTATTCAACTTTTTGCCTGGCTGCTTCCCAGAGGACCAGTTATGCCTTTATTCTTGTAATATTGTGACTTTATTCTGTAAATCTCAGATGTGTTTTCCCTCAATGTGGTCCTAATACTCCGTAGTACATCGTCTCTTTGGCCCTCACTGCATTAGACTTATATACTATATACTGAGACTATAAACTGTGTTACCTTCATCACAATGATCACATATTTTGCGGCTCCAGACAGATTTTTTTTTTTGCCTAAAATGTCTCTTTAGATAGTAAAGGTTGCTGACCCCTGGACTAGTATTACAAAAGTTAACAACAATCGTAATAATGAATCGCAATACTTCAAAATATTGAACCGGCACCACAGAATGGTGATAGTATTGAATCAGGAGAAAGACGTATCGTCCCAGCCCGATCCTCTAAACCTTCACTATCTCTTCAATGTCGTGCTGCATTCAAGTGCATCTGAAAACAGACTTCTGCAACACCAACCAGCTCTGCGTTGAGAGCATTCATGTGTCGTTCTGGGAGACCAACGCTGAACTAAAGGACCTGTTAAAGGACCTGTTAAAGGACCTGTTAAAGGACCTGTTAAAGGCTGTTAAAGGACCTGTTAAAGGACCTGTTTGTTAAAGGCTGTTAAAGGACCTGTTAAAAGGACCTGTTAAAGGACCTGTTAAAGGCTGTTAAAGGACCTGTTAAAGGACCTGTTAAAGGCCCTGTTAAAGGACCTGTTAAAGGACCTGTTAAAGGACCTGTTAAAGGCCCTGTTAAAGGACCTGTTAAAAGGACCTGTTAAAGGACCTGTTAAAGGACCTGTTAAAGGCCCTGTTAAAGGACCTGTTAAAGGACCTGTTAAAGGCTGTTAAATGACCTGTTAAAGGACCTGTTAAAGGACCTGTTAAAAGGACCTGTTAAAGGCTGTTAAAGGACCTGTTAAAGGACCTGTTAAAGGACCTGTTAAAGGACCTGTTAAAGGCCCTGTTAAAGGACCTGTTAAAAGGACCTGTTAAAGGACCTGTTAAAGGCTGTTAAAGGACCTGTTAAAGGACCTGTTAAAGGCCCTGTTAAAGGACCTGTTAAAGGACCTGTTAAAGGACCTGTTAAAGGCCCTGTTAAAGGACCTGTTAAAAGGACCTGTTAAAGGACCTGTTAAAGGACCTGTTAAAGGCCCTGTTAAAGGACCTGTTAAAGGACCTGTTAAAGGCTGTTAAATGACCTGTTAAAGGACCTGTTAAAGGACCTGTTAAAAGGACCTGTTAAAGGCTGTTAAAGGACCTGTTAAAGGACCTGTTAAAGGACCTGTTAAAGGACCTGTTAAAGGCCCTGTTAAAGGACCTGTTAAAAGGACCTGTTAAAGGACCTGTTAAAGGCTGTTAAAGGACCTGTTAAAGGACCTGTTAAAGGACCTGTTAAAAGGACCTGTTAAAGGCTGTTAAAGGACCTGTTAAAGGACCTGTTAAAGGCCCTGTTAAAGGACCTGTTAAAGGCCCTGTTAAAGGACCTGTTAAAAGGACCTGTTAAAGGCTGTTAAAGGACCTGTTAAAGAACCTGTTAAAGGCCCTGTTAAAGGACATGTTAAAAGGACCTGTTAAAGGACCTGTTAAAGGACCTGTTAAAGGCTGTTAAAGGACCTGTTAAAGGACCTGTTAAAGGACCTGTTAAAGGCTGTTAAAGGACCTGTTAAAGGACCTGTTAAAGGACCTGTTAAAGGCTGTTAAAGGACCTGTTAAAAGGACCTGTTAAAGGACCTGTTAAAGGCTGTTAAAGGACCTGTTAAAGGACCTGTTAAAGGACCTGTTAAAGGACCTGTTAAAGGCTGTTAAAGGACCTGTTAAAGGCTGTTAAAGGACCTGTTAAAAGGACCTGTTAAAGGACCTGTTAAAGGCTGTTAAAGGACCTGTTAAAGGACCTGTTAAAGGCCCTGTTAAAGGACCTGTTAAAGGCCCTGTTAAAGGACCTGTTAAAAGGACCTGTTAAAGGCTGTTAAAGGACCTGTTAAAGAACCTGTTAAAGGCCCTGTTAAAGGACATGTTAAAAGGACCTGTTAAAGGACCTGTTAAAGGACCTGTTAAAGGCTGTTAAAGGACCTGTTAAAGGACCTGTTAAAGGACCTGTTAAAGGCTGTTAAAGGACCTGTTAAAGGACCTGTTAAAGGACCTGTTAAAGGCTGTTAAAGGACCTGTTAAAAGGACCTGTTAAAGGACCTGTTAAAGGCTGTTAAAGGACCTGTTAAAGGACCTGTTAAAGGACCTGTTAAAGGACCTGTTAAAGGCTGTTAAAGGACCTGTTAAAGGCTGTTAAAGGACCTGTTAAAAGGACCTGTTAAAGGACCTGTTAAAGGCTGTTAAAGGACCTGTTAAAGGACCTGTTAAAGGCCCTGTTAAAGGACCTGTTAAAAGGACCTGTTAAAAGGACCTGTTAAAGGACCTGTTAAAGGACCTGTTAAAGAACCTGTTAAAGGCTGTTAAAGGACCTGTTAAAGGCTGTTAAAGGACCTGTTAAAGGCTGTTAAAGGACCTGTTAAAAGGACCTGTTAAAGGACCTGTTAAAGGACCTGTTAAAGGCTGTTAAAGGACCTGTTAAAGGACCTGTTAAAGGACCTGTTAAAGGCTGTTAAAGGACCTGTTAAAGGACCTGTTAAAGGCTGTTAAAGGACCTGTTAAAAGGACCTGTTAAAGGACCTGTTAAAGGACCTGTTAAAGGCTGTTAAAGGACCTGTTAAAGGACCTGTTAAAGGACCTGTTAAAGGCTGTTAAAGGACCTGTTAAAGGACCTGTTAAAGGACCTGTTAAAAGGACCTGTTAAAGGCTGTTAAAGGACCTGTTAAAGGACCTGTTAAAGGCTGTTAAAGGACCTGTTAAAGGCTGTTAAAGGACCTGTTAAAGGACCTGTTAAAGGCTGTTAAAGGACCTGTTAAAGGACCTGTTAAAGGACCTGTTAAAGGACCTGTTAAAGGCTGTTAAAGGACCTGTTAAAGGACCTGTTAAAGGACCTGTTAAAGGCTGTTAAAGGACCTGTTAAAGGCTGTTAAAGGACCTGTTAAAGGCTGTTAAAGGACCTGTTAAAGGACCTGTTAAAGGCTGTTAAAGGACCTGTTAAAGGACCTGTTAAAGGACCTGTTAAAGGCTGTTAAAGGACCTGTTAAAGGACCTGTTAAAGGACCTGTTTGTTAAAGGCTGTTAAAGGACCTGTTAAAAGGACCTGTTAAAGGACCTGTTAAAGGCTGTTAAAGGACCTGTTAAAGGACCTGTTAAAGGCCCTGTTAAAGGACCTGTTAAAAGGACCTGTTAAAGGACCTGTTAAAGGCTGTTAAAGGACCTGTTAAAGGACCTGTTAAAGGCCCTGTTAAAGGACCTGTTAAAAGGACCTGTTAAAAGGACCTGTTAAAGGACCTGTTAAAGGACCTGTTAAAGAACCTGTTAAAGGCTGTTAAAGGACCTGTTAAAGGCTGTTAAAGGACCTGTTAAAGGCTGTTAAAGGACCTGTTAAAAGGACCTGTTAAAGGACCTGTTAAAGGACCTGTTAAAGGCTGTTAAAGGACCTGTTAAAGGACCTGTTAAAGGACCTGTTAAAGGCTGTTAAAGGACCTGTTAAAGGACCTGTTAAAGGCTGTTAAAGGACCTGTTAAAAGGACCTGTTAAAGGACCTGTTAAAGGACCTGTTAAAGGCTGTTAAAGGACCTGTTAAAGGACCTGTTAAAGGACCTGTTAAAGGCTGTTAAAGGACCTGTTAAAGGACCTGTTAAAGGACCTGTTAAAAGGACCTGTTAAAGGCTGTTAAAGGACCTGTTAAAGGACCTGTTAAAGGCTGTTAAAGGACCTGTTAAAGGCTGTTAAAGGACCTGTTAAAGGACCTGTTAAAGGCTGTTAAAGGACCTGTTAAAGGACCTGTTAAAGGACCTGTTAAAGGACCTGTTAAAGGCTGTTAAAGGACCTGTTAAAGGACCTGTTAAAGGACCTGTTAAAGGCTGTTAAAGGACCTGTTAAAGGCTGTTAAAGGACCTGTTAAAGGCTGTTAAAGGACCTGTTAAAGGACCTGTTAAAGGCTGTTAAAGGACCTGTTAAAGGACCTGTTAAAGGACCTGTTAAAGGCTGTTAAAGGACCTGTTAAAGGACCTGTTAAAGGACCTGTTTGTTAAAGGCTGTTAAAGGACCTGTTAAAAGGACCTGTTAAAGGACCTGTTAAAGGCTGTTAAAGGACCTGTTAAAGGACCTGTTAAAGGCCCTGTTAAAGGACCTGTTAAAAGGACCTGTTAAAGGACCTGTTAAAGGCTGTTAAAGGACCTGTTAAAGGACCTGTTAAAGGCCCTGTTAAAGGACCTGTTAAAAGGACCTGTTAAAGGCTGTTAAAGGACCTGTTAAAGGACCTGTTAAAGGCCCTGTTAAAGGACATGTTAAAAGGACCTGTTAAAGGACCTGTTAAAGGCTGTTAAAGGACCTGTTAAAGGACCTGTTAAAGGACCTGTTAAAGGACCTGTTAAAGGCTGTTAAAGGACCTGTTAAAGGCTGTTAAAGGACCTGTTAAAAGGACCTGTTAAAGGACCTGTTAAAGGCTGTTAAAGGACCTGTTAAAGGACCTGTTAAAGGACCTGTTAAAGGCCCTGTTAAAGGACCTGTTAAAGGACCTGTTAAAGGACCTGTTAAAGGACCTGTTAAAGGCTGTTAAAGGACCTGTTAAAAGGACCTGTTAAAGGACCTGTTAAAGGCTGTTAAAGGACCTGTTAAAGGACCTGTTAAAGGACCTGTTAAAGGCTGTTAAAGGACCTGTTAAAGGACCTGTTAAAGGCTGTTAAAGGACCTGTTAAAAGGACCTGTTAAAGGACCTGTTAAAGGACCTGTTAAAGGCTGTTAAAGGACCTGTTAAAGGACCTGTTAAAGGACCTGTTAAAGGACCTGTTAAAGGACCTGTTAAAGGCTGTTAAAGGACCTGTTAAAGGACCTGTTAAAGGACCCGTTAAAGGCTGTTAAAGGACCTGTTAAAAGGACCTGTTAAAGGACCTGTTAAAGGCTGTTAAAGGACCTGTTAAAGGCTGTTAAAGGACCTGTTAAAGGCTGTTAAAGGACCTGTTAAAGGACCTGTTAAAGGCTGTTAAAGGACCTGTTAAAGGACCTGTTAAAGGACCTGTTAAAGGCTGTTAAAGGACCTGTTAAAGGACCTGTTAAAGGCTGTTAAAGGACCTGTTAAAGGCTGTTAAAGGACCTGTTAAAGGCTGTTAAAGGACCTGTTAAAGGCTGTTAAAGGACCTGTTAAAGGACCTGTTAAAGGACCTGTTAAAGGCTGTTAAAGGACCTGTTAAAGGACCTGTTAAAGGACCTGTTAAAGGCTGTTAAAGGACCTGTTAAAGGACCTGTTAAAGGACCTGTTAAAGGCTGTTAAAGGACCTGTTAAAGGACCTGTTAAAGGCTGTTAAAGGACCTGTTAAAGGCTGTTAAAGGACCTGTTAAAGGACCTGTTAAAGGACCTGTTAAAAGGACCTGTTAAAGGCTGTTAAAGGACCTGTTAAAGGACCTGTTAAAGGCTGTTAAAGGACCTGTTAAAGGACCTGTTAAAGGACCTGTTAAAGGACCTGTTAAAGGACCTGTTAAAGGACCTGTTAAAGGCTGTTAAAGGACCTGTTAAAGGACCTGTTAAATGCTGTTAAAGGACCTGTTAAAGGACCTGTTAAAGGACCTGTTAAAGGCTGTTAAAGGACCTGTTAAAGGACCTGTTAAAGGAACTGTTAAAGGACCTGTTAAAGGACCTGTTAAAGGCTGTTAAAGGACCTGTTAAAGGACCTGTTAAAGGCTGTTAAAGGACCTGTTAAAGGACCTGTGAGCTCCACTGAGGGACTCGAGTGTTCCCAGCAGAACTGTAGAGTCTTTGTGTCCCATTGAGAGCTGATAGATTGGATCGGACCGGAACAGGACGGGGAGGAAAAGAAGAAGAAGAGACGCTGGGAGAGAATATCTGAGAGCAGCTCATCAATTATTCAACACACACACACACACACACACACACACACACACACACACACACACACACACACACACACACACACACACACACACACACACACACACACACAGTGTTGTTCACAAGGACGCAGGAAGACTCCAAAAATAACCGGCTGTCCACAGAACAACACATTCTGCAATTTAATATATCACCATACATTGCGATTCAGTAGACGAGGTGATATGTTGCAATTTTTTTAATGTAATTGTAGGAACACTGTCCTATACACACCACCGTGTCCTATACACACCACCGTGTCCTATACACACCACCGTGTCCTCCTATACACACCACCGTGTCCTATACACACCACCGTGTCCTCCTATACACACCACCGTGTCCTATACACACCACCGTGTCCTATACACACCACCGTGTCCTATACACACCACCGTGTCCTATACACACCACCGTGTCCTCCTATACACACCACCGTGTCCTATACACACCACCGTGTCCTCCTATACACACCACCGTGTCCTATACACACCACCGTGTCCTCCTATACACACCACCGTGTCCTCCTATACACACCACCATGTCCTATACACACCAGCATGTCCTATACACACCACCGTGTCCTATACACACCACCGTGTCCTCCTATACACACCACCGTGTCCTATACACACCACCGTGTCCTCCTATACACACCACCGTGTCCTATACACACCACCGTGTCCTCCTATACACACCACCGTGTCCTCCTATACACACCACCATGTCCTATACACACCAGCATGTCCTATACACACCACCGTGTCCTATACACACCAGCATGTCCTATACACACCACCGTGTCCTATACACACCACCGTGTCCTATACACACCACCGTGTCCTATACACACCACCGTGTCCTCCTATACACACCACCGTGTCCTATACACACCACCGTGTCCTATACACACCACCGTGTCCTATACACACCACCGTGTCCTATACACACCACCGTGTCCTCCTATACACACCACCGTGTCCTATACACACCACCGTGTCCTCCTATACACACCACCGTGTCCTATACACACCACCGTGTCCTCCTATACACACCACCGTGTCCTATACACACCACCGTGTCCTCCTATACACACCACCGTGTCCTATACACACCACCGTGTCCTCCTATACACACCACCGTGTCCTCCTATACACACCACCATGTCCTATACACACCAGCATGTCCTATACACACCACCGTGTCCTATACACACCAGCATGTCCTATACACACCACCGTGTCCTATACACACCACCGTGTCCTATACACACCACCGTGTCCTCCTATACACACCACCGTGTCCTATACACACCACCGTGTCCTATACACACCACCGTGTCCTATACACACCACCGTGTCCTATACACACCACCGTGTCCTCCTATACACACCACCGTGTCCTATACACACCACCGTGTCCTACACACACCACCGTGTCCTCCTATACACACCACCGTGTCCTATACACACCACCGTGTCCTATACACACCATCGTGTCCTATACACACCAGCATGTCCTATACACACCACCATGTCCTATACACACCACCGTGTCCTATACACACCACCGTGTCCTATACACACCAGCGTGTCCTATACACACCAGCATGTCCTATATACACCACCATGTCCTATACACACCAGCATGTCCTATACACACCAGCATGTCCTATACACACCACCGTGTCCTATACACACCAGCATGTCCTATACACACCACCGTGTCCTATACACACCAGCGTGTCCTATACACACCACCGTGTCCTATACACACCACCGTGTCCTATACACACCACCGTGTCCTATACACACACCACCGTGTCCTATACACACCAGCATGTCCTATACACACCACCGTGTCCTATACACACCACCGTGTCCTATACACACCACCGTGTCCTATACACACCAGCATGTCCTATACACACCACCGTGTCCTATACACACCAGCATGTCCTATACACACCACCGTGTCCTATACACACCAGCATGTCCTATACACACCACCGTGTTCAATACACACCACCGTGTCCTATACACACCACCGTGTCCTATACACACCAGCATGTCCTATACACACCACCGTGTCCTATACACACCAGCATGTCCTATACACACCACCGTGTCCTATACACACACCACCGTGTCCTATACACACCAGCATGTCCTATACACACCACCGTGTCCTATACACACCAGCATGTCCTATACACACCACCGTGTCCTATACACACCAGCATGTCCTATACACACCACCGTGTCCTATACACACCAGCATGTCCTATACACACCACCGTGTCCTATACACACCAGCATGTCCTATACACACCACCGTGTCCTATACACACCACCGTGTCCTATACACACCACCGTGTCCTATACACACCAGCATGTCCTATACACACCACCGTGTCCTATACACACCACCGTGTCCTATACACACCAGCATGTCCTATACACACCACCGTGTCCTATACACACCACCGTGTCCTATACACACCAGCATGTCCTATACACACCACCGTGTCCTATACACACCACCGTGTCCTATACACACCAGCATGTCCTATACACACCACCGTGTCCTATACACACCAGCATGTCCTATACACACCACCGTGTCCTATACACACACCACCGTGTCCTATACACACCAGCATGTCCTATACACACCACCGTGTCCTATACACACCAGCATGTCCTATACACACCACCGTGTCCTATACACACCA
>NC_133809.1:919871-944871 GCF_043250625.1 Sebastes fasciatus | reverse complement strand
ATTACTACTTTATAATATTATGACTTTATTCTCATAATACTATGACTTTTTTTTCTTGTAAACTGACTTTATTTTCATAATATTATGACTTTATTCTCTAAATCTCAGATGTATATTTTTCCTGAATGTGGCCCTAATACTCCGTCGTACCGTCGTACCATAGACCTACAACACTGATCAATACAAATGAAAATGTAAACAAAGATATTTATAAATTTCCATGTTTAAAGGGACTGTTTGTAACTTTTTAAGCGTATAAATGTACCGGGTCGGGATCACATGCGCGCTCGCGTGTGGCCGGAGCCGGAGCCTCTGCTCCTCTGCTCCTCTGCTCCTCTGCCTGCCTTCACTCACACACCACGCTCCTTCTCTCTCTCTCTCTCTCTCTCTCTCTCCACCTCTCACGTGCATGCTGCTCACTCCACACTGCAGAAGAGTTAGTTTAGCTCTGAGAATATCTAGTGAATGTTCAGTGGACGTTTGTGCAGAAATAACTGCTGCAGCTCCTCCAGACCAACAGAGGTTTCCCGTGTCTTGTGAAGTGACGGGGCTCCGCAGAGAGAAACGTTATCGTCTCCCCCGTTCCCTCCGGCCGCGGTCGGGAGGCTGAGGCGGGAAAAGCCAACACTAGGATCAGCATTGATTCATGGAGAGACCTTGGTCTGGTCAGCTAACATTACTGCCAAGCAGCTGAAATATAGAGTGATATTGTGCTTTTAGCTGACGTGTGTCTCCTCACTGTGTTGAGCGATGCTCCTTCATGTCTATGTAGAGCGAGCACAAGCGCCAGCAACAGGACGCTGACTTTAGTTGACTTAACGGACACAGGTGAAGCTGTTAACAACACATTTAGGATTCTAACTAACAGTCCCTTTAAACTGAATTAAACCTAATTAAACCTAATTAAACTGTATTAAACTGTATTAAACTGTGTTAAACTGTATTAAACTGTATTAAATTGTATTAAACTGTATTAAACTGTGTTAAACTGTATTAAACTGTATTAAATTGTATTAAATTGTATTAAACTGTATTAAACTGAATTAAACTGTATTAAATTGTATTAAACTGTATTAAATTGTATTAAACTGTATTAAACTGAATTAAACTGTATTAAATTGTATTAAACTGTATTAAACTGTATTAAACTGTATTAAATTGTATTAAATTGTATTAAACTGTATTAAACTGTATTAAACTGAATTAAATTGTATTAAACTGTATTAAATTGTATTAAACTGTATTAAACTGAATTAAACTGTATTAAATTGTATTAAACTGTATTAAATTGTATTAAACTGTATTAAACTGTATTAAACTGTGTTAAACTGTGTTAAACTGTATTAAACTGTATTAAATTGTATTAAACTGTGTTAAACTGTATTAAATTGTATTAAATTGTATTAAACTGTATTAAACTGAATTAAACTGTATTAAATTGTATTAAACTGTATTAAACTGTATTAAATTGTATTAAACTGTATTAAACTGTATTAAACTGTATTAAACTGAATTAAACTGTATTAAATTGTATTAAACTGTATTAAACTGTATTAAACTGTATTAAACTGAATTAAACTGTATTAAACTGTATTAAACTGTATTAAACTGAATTAAACTGTATTAAATTGTATTAAACTGTATTAAATTGTATTAAACTGTATTAAACTGTATTAAACTGTATTAAATTGTATTAAATTGTATTAAACTGTATTAAACTGTATTAAACTGTATTAAACTGAATTAAACTGTATTAAATTGTATTAAACTGTATTAAATTGTATTAAACTGTATTAAACTGTATTAAACTGAATTAAACTGTATTAAACTGTATTAAACTGTATTAAACTGAATTAAACTGTATTAAATTGTATTAAACTGTATTAAACTGTATTAAATTGTATTAAACTGTATTAAACTGTATTAAACTGTATTAAATTGTATTAAACTGTATTAAACTGTATTAAACTGTATTAAACTGTATTAAACCTCTACTCTCCTGTTGAACCATCAGAGCAGCTTCATCAGTAGAAACAGTGATCAGAGTATGATCAGGGCGTCCGGTCGATAGTCGAGCAGCAGATTCACCATAACAGACAGTTCTAGAAGTTTCTACCGGTCCCGTTACCGGTCCGTTACCGGTCCGTTACCGGGGTCTGCATGATCAACATCACCGGCAGCGGGAGTTGCCTCTCCGTCTTCAACCGGATACACAAGTTCTGCTGAGTTCTACAGCGGTTCAGCTGCTACTCTGCAGCTAGCTAGCAGGCTAACGGCTAAGAGCTAAGCTAACAGTGAAGCTAACGGCTAAGCTACCAGCTACCACCACCTCTCAGCGGTCTGAGCCGGGAGCGGAGTAGCGGAGGCCGGGAGCGGAGTAGCGGAGGCCGGGAGCGGAGTAGCGGAGGCCGGGAGCGGAGTAGCGGAGGCCGGGAGCGGAGTAGCGGAGGCCGGGAGCGGAGTAGCGGAGGCCGGGAGCGGCTCTGAGATGTTCGGCTGCGTGGTGGCGGGCCGGTTGGTCCAAACCGACGCGGTCCAGGTCGCTCCGGATAAGTTCGTGTTCACGGTTCCGGACTACCAGACCGTGAAGCACGTGGTGGTCTTCATGCTGGGCTCGGTTCCGTTCCCAGCCGGGATGGGGGGGGCAGTCTACTTCTCCTACCCGAACCAGGACCCGGTACCGGGCGGCGGGGCGGTCTGGCAGCTGCTGGGCTTCATCAGCAACGACAAACCCAGCGCCATCTTCAGGCTGTCCGGGCTGCAGGGGACCGGGACCGGGACCGGGGGACAGAACCCCTTCAGCTCCTCCTCCTCCTCCTCCTCCGCGGCCCAGGTCGGGGTCTCGGTGGAGGCTCTGGACCAGCTGGCCCAGCAGGTCCCGGTGTCCTCGGCCTCGGTGTCCTCGCTGGACTCCTTCGTGCTCTTCAGTCAGAAGATGTTGGACAGTTTCTTTAACTTCGCCTCGTCCTTCGCGGTGTCGCAGGTCCAGATGACCCCGAACCCGTCCGAGACCTTCATCCCGTCCAGCTGCGTCCTCAAGTGGTACGAGAACTTCCAGAGGAGACTCAACCAGAACCCGAACTTCTGGAGGACCTGAGACACTAGAGACTAGAGACAGTGCCTCTAGGATCTAATAAAACACTTTGAACCAGCAACCTGCTTCTATCGAAACAACAACAACAACAACAACAACAACAAGCATCAGGCTCACTAATAATAATAATAAATATAAATATAAATATATAACAACACTTTATTCCAGGTGTACATTTCATTCTTCCTTTATTTAAATGTTTTAACACCATGAAATACAGCATGTTACATTTATACAATATATTACAAAGAAAACAACAACGCTCCTTGTTTAGGTCATTTCAGCTTTTATATACACACATATATAAAATAATAAACAAGTTATTTTTAAAATTGTGACAAACCAAAATAAACTTCTGCTGGCTGAAAAGGTGATAATTTAATTTAATTTGTACACTTCTCATTAAATTTATACACTAAAAATGAAAGAATACCCTCCAACTTTACGAGAAAAAAAGGTCATAATATTACGAGAATAAAGTCATAACTTTACGAGAAACAAAGTCGTAATATTACTAAAATAAAGTCATATTAGAAAAAAAGTCGTATTACAAGAAATAAATTCATAACTTTACGAGAAAAAAGTCATAAAATTATGAGGAAAAAAAGTAATATTAAGAGAAACAAAGTCGTGATATTACTAAAATAAAGTCATATTACGAAAAAAAGTCATAACTTTACGAAATAAAGTCATAACTTTACCAGAAAAAGTCGTAATATTACGAGAAAAAATGTCATATTACGCGAAAAAAAGTTGTAATATTACTAAAATAAAGTCATATTACGAGAAAAGTCGTAATATTACGAGACATAGTCATAACTTTACGAGAAAAAAAGTCGTAATATTACGAGAATAAAGTCAACTTTACGAGAAAAAGTCGTAATATTACGAGAAAAAATGTCATATTACGCGAAACAAAGTTGTAATATTACTAAAATAAAGTCATATTACGAGAAAAAAAGTCGTAATATTACGAGAAAAAATTTCATATTACGCGAAACAAAGTTGTAATATTACTAAAATAAAGTCATAATATTACGAAAAAAAGTCGTAATATTACGAGAAATAAAGTCATAACTTTACGAGAAAAAAAGTCGTAATATTACGAGAAAAAAGTCATAACTTTACGAGAAAAAGTCGTAATATTACGAGAAAAAATGTCATATTACGCGAAACAAAGTTGTAATATTACTAAAATAAAGTCATATTACGAGAAAAGTCGTAATATTACGAGACATAGTCATAACTTTACGAGAAAAAAAGTCGTAATATTACGAGAATAAAGTCAACTCTACGAGAAAAAGTCGTAATATTACGAGAAAAAATGTCATATTACGCGAAACAAAGTTGTAATATTACTAAAATAAAGTCATATTACGAGAAAAAAAGTCGTAATATTACGAGAAAAAATGTCATATTACGCGAAACAAAGTTGTAATATTACTAAAATAAAGTCATATTACGAAAAAAAGTCGTAATATTACGAGAAAAAAAAGTCTTAATATTACAAGAATAAAGTCATAACTTTACGAGAAAAAAGTCGTAATATTACAAATTAAAGTCATATTTAAAAACATTTCCTCAATGTGGTCCTAATACTCCGTCGTGCCGTCGTAACATAGACCTCCAACAATGATCAATAAAAATGAAAATGTGAACAAAGAGCAGTTATTCATTTCCATGTTTAAAGCTCCACAGGGAGCCACTGGAGAGGAGCTGCAGGTTGCTGACCTCTGACCTGTAGGAGAACTGAACTGTTTAATCTAACGTGGTTATGTGTGGGGCTCTCTCATATCTGTTAATAATTAGAACACGTGTTAGTGAGGGTCATCCTTCGCCTGAGCTAGCAGCATGAATCCAGAAATACTAGTTCTTAATGTCAGTGTGATATAAACACAAACCTCCTCTCCTGTATCCGACTCACACTCACACACACTGAGAGCACGTGCACTACGCATGGTTTGGCCCAGTAGACGGGGGGAGGTGACCTTTCTTACTGTTCTTATCTTTCAGTCTGACAACTGAACTCAGATCAGATCGGTCCAACAGCAGCAAGCTGCAGGAAACCTGAAACTGGTCTGTGCTGCAACAAGAGGAAAGAGAGGTTGTCTGAGGCCGGAGGAGGGCGTGGAGCTGCTGATCCAGCTGATAAACACCCCCCCACCCCCTCACACACGGAGAGCTGCAGAGTTCTCCATTGAGACTGAACGTTCAGGATGATGCTGGAGCTGCTGTTGCTGTTCTCTCTTCTGTTAGTCGGAGCCTATTTTCTCCTTCATGCTGTTTTCCTCAAGTTGCCCAGATGTCGGAGCGCTGTAGAGCTGCACGGGAAGACCGCCGTCGTCACCGGTGAGTTCACAGCCTGCAGACCGGAGGGTTTTGGAACAGGAACTATTAGAACAAACCTGCACCGAACAGCAGCTGAAACATGACTCCTGATGAAGTCTCATATGTGCAGTTTCAGTCAGGAAACATCTGGACTGTCACAGGACTCGTATTATTATCAGAGGACTTCTCCTCATCGGATAAACAAGAGTTCAAGTTTCCTCCGGATCACTGCTCCCATTGTTCAAGTTAATAATTAAATGCACATTTCCTTCTCAGGATTTCAACCTCTTAACGTCCAACAAGCTGAGGCAGGTCTCCTGGAACTGCCTCAGCTTGAGTCCAACAGGACTTCATTCTTCTATTTGAGATTAAAAGTTTGTTCTCAATGTGTCGAAAGCTGAAGAACAGCTGCTAAAACAGCTGCCCATCAGCGGGTCAAAGGTCATGAATGTACAGTATGTGTGTGTAATGAACAACGCTGAGAGGAGTCTCTGGGTGGAGCCTCCGTTCAGTCCCATCAGGCTCTTCAGATAACACAACCTCAGATGGAACCGGTCCAACAACAACAACTACAGCTCCCATGATGCTTAGAGAGCAGAAACAGGACCTCAGCTCACCGTACTGACTCGTTCTGAGCTTTCAAACACACGGAGGTCCGTTATATGTTGATGGTTGAAAGCTCTGGAAGAACGTTCCTGAGCAGCAGATTCATTCATGTTCACATATGGATTATATATTACTTTATGTTTTAAAGGACGACCGTCTCGTTCCTGCTGTATTTATTCTGTTTATGGATCGGTCCTATAAAATATGATCAACAAAGAAAAACATCATATACGCACACAATATTTAAATATATAAATACATGCATACAGTATATAAATATATAAATATATAAATATACGCATACAGTATATAAATATATAAATAAATGTAAACAGCATATAAATATATAAATATACGCATACAGTATTTAAATATATAAATACATGCATACTGTATATAAATATATAAATATACGCACACAGTATATAAATATATAAATATACGCATACAGTATATAAATATATAAATATACATATACAGTATTTAAATATATAAATACATGCATACTGTATATAAATATATAAATATACGCATACAGTATATAAATATATAAATATACATATACAGTATTTAAATATATAAATATACGCATACAGTATATAAATATATAAATATACATATACAGTATATAAATATACGCATACAGTATATAAATATATAAATATACGCACACAGTATATAAATATATAAATATACGCATACAGTATATAAATATATAAATATACATATACAGTATTTAAATATATAAATATACGCATACAGTATATAAATATATAAATATACATATACAGTATATAAATATACGCATACAGTATATAAATATATAAATATACGCACACAGTATATAAATATATAAATATACATATACAGTATTTAAATATATAAATACATGCATACTGTATATAAATATATAAATATACGCACACAGTATATAAATATACACATACAGTATATAATATATAAATAAACATATACAGTATATAAATATACGCATACAGTATATAAATATATAAATACACGGTTAAAGACATTTAAAGACGGTTAAAGACGGTAAAGGATGTTTAAAGACATTTAAAGACGTTTTGAAGTCAGGGGATCACCAGCATCATTAGGATTCATCGTCTGGGCATGAACATGAATCATGAACCTCGATTCCAAATGTCATGAACATTCATGTTTGGACCAAACTGGTAGACCGACATGTCCCTCTGTTCAGCCTCGTCGCCAGCACGGCTAATCAATATGTCCTCTCTCCAGGAGCAAACACCGGCATCGGTAAGACCACGGCGATGGATCTGGCCAGGAGGGGGGCGAGGGTGATCCTGGCCTGCAGGGACAGACGGCGAGCCGAAGCTGCCGTCCAGGAAATCATCCAGGTGAAGACAGAAACCTCTTTCTGACTGTAGACGTCACACATTCACCAGGAATACACCCTGTTTGTTCAGACTGAGGTTTAATTACTTGTGTTTATTATGGTTCCGTTATGATCATCACTCAGTAAATAACACTTTATATTACTATTATATCACTTCATACTACAATATATCTTTAACCCTTTCACAGTGTGTTTCTGTATCTTATTCAGCGTTCGGTTGTACTTAGCTCCAACCTCCCGTCACTTCTGGTTGCACAAAGTTGGCGACGGCTTAAAACCAAGATGGCGACGGCTTAAAACCAAGATGGCGAGGGCCAAAAACCAAGATGGTGACGGCCAAAAACCAAGATGGGGGCGCCTGGTTAGCTCAGTTGGTAGAGCGGGCGCCCATGTAACAGGTCTCAGTCCTGACCGCGGTGGCCCGAGTTCGAATCCGGCCTGTGGCCCTTTCCGCATCCACTCTCTCGCTCTCTCCCCCCTTTCAAGACTCTATCCACTGTCAATAAAAAAAATAAATAAAAAAAAATGGTTAAAAAATGCCCCCAAAAAATAACTTAAAAAAAACAAGATGATGAAGACCAAAAACCAAGATGATGAAGACCAAAAACCAAGATGATGAAGACCAAAAACCAAGATGATGAAGACCAAAAACCAAGATGATGAAGACCAAAAACCAAGATGATGAAGACCAAAAACCAAGATGGAGTAGTCCACAAACCGATGGGTGACATCACGGCGACTACGTCCACTTCTTCTATTCAGTCTTTGGATAAAACCATCTGGTGATTGAATAGAGCAGCAGGAACGCAGGAAACTGTCCTGGAAGTGTATATAATGTTTTCTAACCTGTCCTCGTTGTCATGGTGATCAGGAGACGGGGAACAGCCAGGTGATCTTCATGCAGCTCGACCTGGCCAGTCTGCAGTCTGTCCGCTCGTTCGTTGACGACTTCCTGCGGTCCGAGTCCAGACTGGATGTGCTCATCAACAACGCCGGTCAGCCCGACAGCTCATCAGTAGATGTCACATAGAAGTGTTGAACATCATCTGAAAGCTGGAACCCGGAGATTAATCTGACATGCAGTTATTATTGTTTCTGTCTTCAGGCGTGATAATCGGGGGAAAGACAAAGGACGGCTTCGGGATGATCTTTGGCGTCAATCACCTGGGACACTTCCTGTTGACGATGCTGCTCCTGGACCGGCTGAAGGCGAGCGGGCCGAGCCGCGTGGTGACCGTGGCCTCTAAAGCGTACGAGATGGGGAAGGTGGATTTCAACCTTCTGACGACCCAGAGAGACGTCGGCGTGGACGGCAGCGACTACGAGCTCTTCCTGATGTACTGCCACAGCAAACTGTGCAACGTCCTCTTCACCTACGAGCTCGCCAAGAGGCTGCAGGACACCGACGTCACCTGCTACAGCGTCCACCCAGGTCAGCACACAGCAGCTTCACTGCTTTCTAGCATCCAGGGTCCTTCTATGGAGGTCCATTTCTGCCAGGAAAAAACAAACAGATGAAAAGTTAAAACTCAAGATAAGATCCATTATAATATCTACCTATGAAGTTAATAACTTTAACCAAAATTTTGACTTTCTTAATTAAAATTATGAGATATTAAATCAAAATGTTTACTTACTCAATCAGAAATCTGATTTAAAATGTCATTTTGATCATTTTGACTTAATTATCTCAATCAATTATCTCAAAACCTTGGCATGTTATCTCAGAATTTTGATTTAGTATTCAACCGAAGGAAAGACTGGAGGCTAACGCTAGCAGTGGGCTAAAGCTCCACATCTAAATGTCCTCTGTGTTGTTGTCTGAATCCAGATATCACAGACATTAGAGATGAGTAACTGTGATTGGAGGCTCTAGAGCTACAAGATCAGATCATCTTCTCAGATGTCGTCCGACTCTCTTTCTGACTGACTTTACTGAAGGATAGTTAACTATAGACATCCAGAGATTTATACGCCCTCAGCTTATCTCTACAGATAAACCCGCTGGTCGGACGGCTGGCTACTTAGCTAGCATAGCTTGCTAATTCCACCATGCTGTCATGAAACACAGAAAAGTGAAGTTGTTCCTCATCTGGTGACAGCACGGTGCTTCATCTGGTGATAGCACGGTGCTTCATCTGGTGATAGCACAGTGCCTCATCTGGTGACAGCACGGTGCTTCATCTGGTGATAGCACGGTGCCTCATCTGGTGATAGCACAGTGCCTCATCTGGTGACAGCACGGTGCTTCATCTGGTGATAGCACGGTGCTTCATCTGGTGATAGCACGGTGCCTCATCTGGTGACAGCACGGTGCTTCATCTGGTGACAGCACGGTGCTTCATCTGGTGATAGCACGGTGCCTCATCTGGTGATAGCACGGTGCCTCATCTGGTGATAGCACGGTGCCTCATCTGGTGATAGCACGGTGCTTCATCTGGTGATAGCACGGTGCTTCATCTGGTGACAGCACGGTGCTTCATCTGGTGATAGCACGGTGCCTCATCTGGTGATAGCACGGTGCCTCATCTGGTGATAGCACGGTGCCTCATCTGGTGATAGCACGGTGCTTCATCTGGTGATAGCACGGTGCTTCATCTGGTGACAGCACGGTGCTTCATCTGGTGACAGCACGGTGCTTCATCTGGTGATAGCACGGTGCTTCATCTGGTGATAGCACGGTGCCTCATCTGGTGATAGCACGGTGCCTCATCTGGTGATAGCACGGTGCTTCATCTGGTGACAGCACGGTGCTTCATCTGGTGATAGCACGGTGCCTCATCTGGTGACAGCACGGTGCTTCATCTGGTGACAGCACGGTGCTTCATCTGGTGACAGCACGGTGCTTCATCTGGTGACAGCACGGTGCTTCATCTGGTGACAGCACGGTGCTTCATCTGGTGATAGCACGGTGCTTCATCTGGTGACAGCACGGTGCCTCATCTGGTGACAGCACGGTGCTTCATCTGGTGATAGCACGGTGCTTCATCTGGTGACAGCACGGTGCTTCATCTGGTGACAGCACGGTGCCTCATCTGGTGATAGCACGGTGCCTCATCTGGTGATAGCACGGTGCCTCATCTGGTGATAGCACGGTGCCTCATCTGGTGACAGCACGGTGCTTCATCTGGTGACAGCACGGTGCTTCATCTGGTGACAGCACGGTGCTTCATCTGGTGATAGCACGGTGCCTCATCTGGTGATAGCACGGTGCTTCATCTGGTGATAGCACGGTGCCTCATCTGGTGATAGCACGGTGCCTCATCTGGTGATAGCACGGTGCTTCATCTGGTGATAGCACGGTGCTTCATCTGGTGATAGCACGGTGCCTCATCTGGTGATAGCACGGTGCTTCATCTGGTGATAGCACGGTGCTTCATCTGGTGACAGCACGGTGCTTCATCTGGTGACAGCACGGTGATTCATCTGGTGATAGCACGGTGCTTCATCTGGTGATAGCACGGTGCTTCATCTGGTGATAGCACGGTGCTTCATCTGGTGATAGCACGGTGCTTTCCTCCGCTGAGACCAGACTGTGAGGATGAAGCATTACGTTGTTTAGTGACTGGCTACTTAGCTAGCTTAGCTCGCTAATTCCACCATGCTACAGGAAATGAGTCCAACAGAGGACAGAGGACAGAGGACAGAGGACAGCGCTGGGTCACGGTCCCTCCGCCTCACTCCTCGCCGCTAGGAGACGACTTCACTGGGAGGAGAGCAGGCGTTAGCTAGCTAGCGTTCTCCAGCCGTCTCCTCCTCCTGCAGTCGTCTCCAGCGGCGTAGCGGTCTAATCTGGTCCCGTTGGTTCATCTTAACTTTGTCAACTACCTCTGGTGATCCTGGAGAGAGAGTGACGGCACATGTTGAGAGAAACCAGCATTTTATTCAGACATTAAAAAAAACAAGACAACAATACTTGCTAGCCAGCGTTAGCCAGCCAGCGTTAGCTAGCCAGCGTTAGCTAACCAGCGTTAGCCAGCCAGCGTTAGCTAACCAGCGTTAGCCAGCCAGCGTTAGCCAGCCAGCATTAGCTAACCAGCGTTAGCCAGCCAGCGTTAGCCAGCCAGCATTAGCTAACCAGCGTTAGCCAGCCAGCGTTAGCCAGCCAGCGTTAGCTAACCAGCGTTAGCCAGCCAGCGTTAGCCAGCCAGCGTTAGCTAACCAGCGTTAGCCAGCCAGCGTTAGCCAGCCAGCGTTAGCTAACCAGCGTTAGCCAGCCAGCGTTAGCCAGCCAGCGTTAGCTAACCAGCGTTAGCCAGCCAGCGTTAGCCAGCCAGCGTTAGCTAACCAGCGTTAGCCAGCCAGCGTTAGCCAGCCAGCATTAGCTAACCAGCGTTAGCCAGCCAGCGTTAGCCAACCAGCGTTAGCTAACCAGCGTTAGCTAGCCAGCATTAGCCAGCCAGCGTTAGCCAGCCAGCGTTAGCTAACCAGCGTTAGCCAGCCAGCGTTAGCTAACCAGCGTTAGCCAGCCAGCGTTAGCTAACCAGCGTTAGCCAGCCAGCGTTAGCTAACCAGCGTTAGCCAGCCAGCGTTAGCTAACGTGTTCAGAGAATTATTCTACCTCCACTAAACACGTCACCATGGTTACTAACAGAGAAGAGAGCTATCAAAATAAACATTAATTAAGTTAATTCTAACTTAATATTACTAATATTTTTGTCATTCCTTCCGACAGATTTGGTCTTCCATACATAATAATGAATAAATGAAATGTAGAGTCAGCTTTAGTAATGTGTTTCTTCTCTATCAGGACCCATCCAGACGGAGATCGCTCGTTCTTCTGGTTTTTGGTGGAAGATCCTGGTGGTCCCGTTCATGTACCTGTTCTTCGTGGACGCCGTGTCCGGAGCTCAGACCACGCTCCACTGTGCTCTGGAGCCGGGCATCGAGCACCTCAGCGGCCACTACTTCGACCGCTGCTCGCCGCGGCTGAACATCGAGTCGAAGGCGAGAGACGACGCCACGGCCAAGAAGCTGTGGGAGCTCAGCGAGGGTTTCTGCGGTTTGGCCTGAATCCTGAAACCTGAAATCTGAGGCTGCGTGCTTCCTTCGCTGGTAGCCGAGCGCACGCCATATAACCGCGACGTTACGCCTTTGTTTCATGTCTGCTCTTGAATGCATCAAAATTCAAAACAGTTTCTGCTTTCAGAGGTTTTATAAATTACATGATGATAATTATATAATTATAGATTTATCTGCATTAAATTTAAAGTCTCCACAAGCTGAACATAAACATATACAGTGTATACATAGACATGTGTACATAGATATACAGTATATACATAGACATGTGTACATAGATATACAGTATATACATAGACATGTGTACATAGATATACAGTGTATACATAGACATGTGTACATAGATATACAGTATATACATAGACATGTGTACATAGATATACAGTATATACATAGATATATATACATAGATATACAGTATATACATAGATATATATACATAGATATACAGTATATACATAGATATACAGTATATACATAGATATATATACATAGATATACACTCAGTGGTCACTTTATTAGGTACGCCTGTACAGTCTAATGCAGTCACAATACAGCAGACTTCAACACGTGGTTAACGTTACGTTACATACGTGACATAAGTAAAGTACGTTACGTTACTTGGTTAGGTTTAGGAAAAGATCGTGGTTTGGGTTAAAGTAAGTACGTTTGTTACGTAACTTAAGTTACATATGTAAGTTAAATATGTTACATTACATACATGACATAAGCTGTTGTATTGGACTGTATTAGTGTACCTAATAAAGTGGCCACTGAGTGTATATATACATAGACGCCACATTGACTCCTGGATCGTACGTCATCGTGGGCGTCATATTGGACCTGGTCAGACTGGCCTGTAACTCTGTACTAGTGAACGGGGGAGCTGCTGTTTCTCTGGATGAAAAGCACTATAACGTCTACATTCCTCAACCGGTTTCAACCAGTCGTTATTATATTAAAGGGTTTATGATCTACGAGGAGGAACGTTAAAGTTAACGTCACCATTTTTTTAATCTTTTCCCAAAGATTTTGGTGTATAAACTGTTAAATACGTTAACGTCACTGCGTCCGGTTCCAGCGGTCTGTCCTTCCATACGGTGGATTCAATCAATTATTAGGTCATTATTTAGCATCTAGCAGCGATTATAGATTAACTATCCAGATTCTAAGTAACTGGAGACTAAACTGTATTTCTCTACTCCTCATAGATCATAAACCCTTCAATATAATAAGGACTGGTTGAAATGGGTTGAGGAATGTAGACGTTATAGTGCTTTTTATCCCCCATTCACTTGTATAGGGTTACTGAACTGTCTTGCCTGGTCCAATATGGCGCCCTGGCCCCAAAAAGTTTGAGAACCCCTGATTTAAAACACCAAAGTCACACAATAACACAAACCAACTAACCGATGGATGCAGCGGTAGACCAGCTACTCCTGTTCTGAGAGGTTAAATTAGTGTTTTTGTGAATGGAGTCTGGTGGCTGATGTTGGAAATATATCCTGATAAAACTGTTGTTCTGTAACAAACTTAATTATGTGGGGAGTTTAGCGAGTTTGGTGTTAACTACTAGGCTTAGACTGTCTACAGATAAGTGACTGATGTAAGACGAGGCAAGAATGATCACATGAATGATTTCGTGATGGAATGTTTATTGGGCCTGTAAAAAGAACAGCTATAAGGATGAAAGGGCCTTGGGGTTAACAGCGGATGGGGGAAGGGACAGGATGACCATGCAGACAATGTTGTTTAAAATGGGGTCAGATGTAGGTAGACACGAAGATGTATTGTGACATAGGATGGAAAAGTACTGGGTCTGCAGAAAGCCTGACCCCTCCCCCAGGGTTCTCAGCTAATGTGTATAAAGGTAGAACGTATAGCAAAGCTCGGGGCTCATTCACTGCGAACTGAACACTGTATTACATGGTATCAGGGACACATTGATGAACCCAGAACTTCTGTAATAACTCTGTGCAATTTTGATGAATATATTCACGGAATAAATTGATATTGATAACCTAATTTGTAATCTTTTATGATTTTAACTCTGAGCTTGCAGCTGCCTAGAAGATAAACCAACACGCATGAAGGTGACGATTCTCTGAGGGAGAATTCCTTCACTGAAGAAAACGATGTAACGGCTTCAGTTCCCCGTCAGAAAGGGCCGTCTGACGGCGAGGTAAAGGGCCGTCTGACGGCGAGGTAAAGGGCCGTCTGACGGCGAGGTAAAGGGCCGTCTGACGGCGAGGTAAAGGGCCGTCTGACGGCGAGGTAAAGGGCCGTCTGACGGCGAGGTAAAGGGCTGTCTGACGGCGAGGTGAACAGGTGAAAATATTCTAAATATAGCGTACATTTAAACTGATATTGATGTTTTTAGGTGTCTAAAATCCGTCCACAGCGGTACATCACTTTGCTCCAAACTCCATCTACTGTAGTAATACACCGACCATGGAGAAGAACACCTGAACTGTCCCTTTAAACATATAGATAGATAGATAGATAGATAGATAGTAACTTTATTGATCCCGTAACATGCTTGTGATTTTAATATGTTTATATAGTCTTTTCATGACCTAATTTATGTATGTAGAATATGACTTATTCTACAGGATTAATGAAGCACTATATTATATAAGTTTTAGCTTGTTGTGCAAAATATTTTTTAAAAAAAACTCTTTGCTTTTTTAATTTTTAGTTTTTAATTTTGTATAATATATTTAGTTTTTATATATATATATATATATATATATATATCCCTGTACTTGACATCACCTGTTTTGTAATCACTTTATCGCACAATATATAAATTAATAAAAAAACAAAACGATATATATCTACGATATGTTTCTACTACACAGAAGTAATGAAAACAGTATTTAAAAAATAAAAGTAGTAAAGCTAAGGTCAACAACACACAAAGGGACATTTTAAATATTTGATAGTTTTATATCTTATGTGTGTTTTAGTGGTTTGTGTCTTATTGAATTTATTCCTGTAGTTTTGTTTTTATTATTTGTTTTGTGTAAAGCACATTGTGGTTTTGAAAAGTTCTATTCAAATAAACTATTATTGTTATTGTCATTGTTATTATTATTATTATCTTATTGTTATTATTATTATTATTATTATTATTATTGTCTTATTGTTATTATTTTTATTATTATTGTTGTTATTATTATATTATTTATTATTATTATTATATATTAATGAAGAACTCTTTTACATTTATAGGCTAAACATATAAAAATAATAATTTGTCATCAGGGTATTTATTTTGAAGGTTTCAACAAGAAGTCCTGGAGTTCATCAGGTTTCAGTATCTGGAAGGTCCAACTAGCGGGAGTTTCAGTCGAAAGATGAGAACCGTAAGCAGACAGAACCAGTCGGACTGGAGCAAGCTGTGACTCACCCCCCCGCCCCGGGCAAGTAGAACCGGTCCGACAGGTGAGCTCCACCTGGGGGATAAAAGGCCGAGCTGAGCCGAGCTGAGTCAGTCAGACAGCTGCTGTTGTAATACTCTAGTAAACCATGTTTCATCTGCTGCTGCTGGCCACCGTGGTTCTGGGAGGATACGTCTTCCTCACTCAGACTCTCTTCAAAAGGTCCAAATGTAAAGGCAACGCAGCGATGGCCGGCAAGACCGTCATCATCACAGGTGAGTCACGTGGCTTTAAAGTCAGAGAATAATAACATACTCTACTTTTAAACAATACGACTCATTTCTAACTGAAACAACAAAGAAAAGAAAACGTGTTTATGTGTGCCGCAGCTGAAATCTGTACTTTTCTTTGGTGGAGGTTTTTTAAAATGGGTCGAACCGTTCTGCTGAAAGGGGAGTGTTTCTCTGATCTAGTCTCTGGACGTCATGTGTCTAAGGACTGAATATAGTACCATGAGAAAGTAGTAAAAGTATTTAATAGCAGTTTTCTGCCTTTTGTACGCGAAAAGCAGAAAATAAAGTATTCTCCATTCTATTCTATTTGGTATCTATGAACTCATAACAAGTTGAATATCACAGATCATACTAAAGAGATGGTTATTGGTTTAAAAGTCAGAATATATAAACAGACATTAATGAAGATAAGTGCTGAAACATTTAGTCAACTGAAACAAGTATTGGATACGGGCGCGGTTTCAAAGTCATGGAATAATAAGATACTGCAAAAAAAACAAAAAACTGAAATAATTCAAGTAATTTCTAAACAGAACAACAAAGAAAAGAAAAAAGTGTTTATTTGATCAGTTTATTTAAATTTTAAAAATGATTTAATTTTCTTTGGTTGAAGTTTTTAAAATGGGTCGAACCGTTCGGCTGAAAAGTGAGTTTTTCTGATCATACTAAATCTAGTCTTTGGACACATGATGGGACGCAACAGACTATATTATATTTTAAGTCGTCCCATCATGAGCCCGAAGACTGAATATAATATGATAAGTAAACGTCTGTATCTCAGAAACTACAACGAGCACAATCAAGTATTTAATCGCAGTTTTTGCACATGACAACCGAAGACAGATTTCTGCCTTTTGTACGCGAAAAGCAGAAAATAAAGTATTTTCCATTCTATTCTATTTGGTATCTATGAACTCATAACAAGTTGAATATCACAGATCTGCACACATGGGCAACGTAAAAATATATTTCATTTGGAAAACATTTAATAAATACAACATTTTTCCTCATTCTTCAAAAGATCCTGACTTTGACTATTAATAAAAGTGTGATTTTTCAACATTGTACTGGTGGATCAACCGTTAAAATGTCTAAAGACTTCTGACCAATCAGAACAAATGTTGTGGTATTTTTCCTCATCATATTAAATCTAGTCTTTGGACACTTGATGGGTTACTTGTTTAAATGTCAGAATAAATAAATAAACAGACATTAATTAGTCAATTAAACAATTAGTCGATAGATACAATTAATAATCACTTCATCTTGTCCAGCAAACAGTTCAAATATATGAAGTTTACTAATATATATATATATATATTAGTTAAGTTTACTAATATATATACATATATCTGTATACATATATTAGTAAACTTCATATATTTGAACTGTTTGCTGGACAAAACAAAACATTTAAAGACCGATTCACTATTTTATAACATTTTATAGTCTAAATAATTAATTGAAGAAATAGTAGTTTACTTGATGACGACATTAATTATTAGTTAGAGTCCTAATTAGGACATTTAATGATCATTGTCTTTATTTGCTTCATTTTAATCCAGATTACTTTATACGGGGGCACAATTGGTTGAACCAAAGTCAGTGATAATCCATCCAGTGGATGTTGAGATATTTCACTGAATCTGTGAAAACTTTGACTTGTTGGTGGCGCTAAAGAGGCATTGAGGAAATCACTGAAGAGAGTAGGATTCATCCTCTGGGGAACATGAATGTCTGAACCACATTCCATTGACATATTTCTGGTGACAGACTAACATCCAGAGCTAAAAAGTGACAGTTTGTGTTTTCTTGCTGCAGGCGGGAACACCGGCATCGGTAAAGCGACGGCTCTTCACCTGGCCGGGAGGGGAGCCCGAGTGATCCTGGCCTGCCGAAACCGGGAAAAGGCCGAGGTCGCCATCGCAGATATACAACAGGTAGGAACAAAGAAGAAGAAGAACTGGAGGGAGACGCTGCATTTAATAATCACTCTGACTGACCTGCGACATGTGATTGCTTGTTAAGGAGCGGTCGCATAATTCTTGAAAGACTCCACTGAAAAAAGTTAGATTAGTTAGTATTATAATATTATTATTATTATTATTATTATATTATTATAGTATTATATAAGTTAGTATTAGCAGTGGAAGCAGTTAAGGTGCATTGGTCGTTCACACATGCTAATCATTGTGAGCCCGCCGCCGCCGCCTGCTGAGCTACAGAGAGTCCTCATCATTAGCACATCGATGAGCTGACTGACGGGAGATGAACGCAGAAAGGAGCTGAAGTATACGTTCAATAATAACGTGTCATTAACACGTTAACTTTGACAGCGCTGGTAATCACTGAAACACGTTGACTGTCTAGAAACAGCTAGAAACAGTGAAATGAGCTGCTATTAGGAATCAAGGCATATTTAGTGTATAAACTGAAAGGAGTTGAAGCGTTAGTTGGACTCGAAGCGAACCGTGCTGAAGGTAAAGAAAAGTCGAACTGTTGCGAGTATTTTCAGAGTTAAAAATTGATAAAAGGAATGAAAACGTGTACTACACTACTAAGTTCTCTCTTTTTAATCGGTGTGTTACATTATAAATATCAGACTCTTTAATTAAAGTAAATATCCCAACTGACCTCATGATGATGATTTCGC
The DNA here is from genome assembly GCF_043250625.1 of Sebastes fasciatus. Classification (NCBI taxonomy): domain Eukaryota; kingdom Metazoa; phylum Chordata; class Actinopteri; order Perciformes; family Sebastidae; genus Sebastes; species Sebastes fasciatus. The sequence continues at coordinate 926,117 of NC_133809.1, read as the reverse complement.
TCCAGGAAACAGGAAGTACCGACGTCCTCTACATGCAGCTGGACCTGGCCAGTCTGAAGTCGGTTCGCTGCTTCACGGAAACGTTCCTGAAAACTGAGTCCAGGTTGGATCTGCTCATCAACAATGCTGGTACACAAAAACACACAGAAAGCCTCGTTATTCATGACGTCAGTACTCAAGTATTTCTCCACAACATGTCGTTATGTCACATTTTACACATCTGCTAAGATCTGAAACATCTGGCAGTGTAGGCCAGCCTTAAGTCTCGGTCATACCAGCATTATAAACCAATGAAACTTAGCTGTGTGGTAATTCCACTGAGCTCCTGTAGAATAATAGTCCCTTTGTAACGGTAAATTACTTACAACCCGGCTCAAAGGTTGCAACAAAAATGGGAGACCAGACGAGTTTTAACAAATGGGGGGCTCGTCCGGGATCATCTTTTTGTTGCAACCTTTGAGCCGGGTTGTAACAACTAGTTTAGGTAGAGCAGGATATATTAATACTAGTTTAGATAGAGCAGGATATATTAATACTAGTATAGATAGAGCAGGATATATTAATACTAGTTTAGATAGAGCAGGATATATTAATACTAGTTTAGATAGAGCAGGATATATTAATACTAGTTTAGATAGAGCAGGATATATTAATACTAGTTAAGATAGAGCAGGATATATTAATACTAGTATAGATAGAGAAGGATATATTAATACTAGTTAAGATAGAGCAGGATATATTAATACTAGTATAGATAGAGAAGGATATATTAATACTAGTTAAGATAGAGCAGGATATATTAATACTAGTTTAGATAGAGCAGGATATATTAATACTAGTATAGATAGAGCAGGATATATTAATACTAGTTAAGATAGAGCAGGATATATTAATACTAGTATAGATAGAGAAGGATATATTAATACTAGTATAGATAGAGAAGGATATATTAATACTAGTATAGATAGAGAAGGATATATTAATACTAGTATAGATAGAGAAGGATATATTAATACTAGTATAGATAGAGCAGGATATATTAATACTAGTTTAGATAGAGCAGGATATATTAATACTAGTATAGATAGAGAAGGATATATTAATACTAGTATAGATAGAGAAGGATATATTAATACTAGTATAGATAGAGAAGGATATATTAATACTAGTATAGATAGAGAAGGATATATTAATACTAGTATAGATAGAGAAGGATATATTAATACTAGTTAAGATAGAGCAGGATATATTAATACTAGTTAAGATAGAGAAGGATATATTAATACTAGTTAAGATAGAGCAGGATATACATATATAGCCTACTCATTGATTTTATGAACAGAAAAGCTGACATATTGTGGGAACATGCTGATGAGAGAACAGGAGTGATAGAACACTCAGTTCCAGAGAAACGTCCGACCTTTGAGAACGCAGATATTAACGGTCAGGTGTGACGGCAGCTGACGCTCAGGTGTACATACCTGTTCAGTGTACCTGTTCAGGTGTGACGATGAGTCAGCAGTTACAATAACAACATTTCAATCATCTTTCATCACCGGCTTCACTCAAGATTAACAAAATGTTCATGAGACAAAGACCTGTTGTCTTCTTCCTGGTGATGTAACGGATAGAAGCCACAGCACCGGAGTTAGTTCTAATTTAGCATCTAATATTTTATACTTTTTTTAACTTTTGAATTGATTGATTTGAATTAAGTGATTATTGTTTTTATTTTAATTTTATAATTTAACCAAATCTGCTATTTATATTAATATATTATATATTATATTAATATATTAATATATTAATATATTAATATTTTAATGAATATATTCTTTTGTTAAACAAACACATGAGTCTATTTCAAATTTCTTATTATGTCTTGTGTGAATCTGTCCTGCAGGTCTGGTGGCTGACGGGCGGACAGAAGACGGTTTCGGTATCGAGTTCGGGGTGAACCACCTGGGTCACTTCCTGTTGACGTACCTGCTGCTGCAGCGCCTGAAGGAGGCGCAGGGAGGACGAGTGGTCACGCTGTCCTCCATGGCTTACCGCTGGGGACACATCGACCTGGAGGTAAAACACCGAGACAACGTGAACTCACACTGAAGGGATTTACAGCGTTAACAGACACACAGACGTTAGCTCAGTTCTTCAGGGACATTTTAACACTTCATTTGCTTTAAAATTAGAGAATAGGGTTAATATAGTGAACGCGGTATGTAACTACGGTATGAACAATTTGTGATAATAAAATCTCATTCTTCACTTCATTTCACCCTTTGTGTTTCTGAAATGTCTCTCTCTTTTTTTACCTCTCAAAATACTCACAAGAGTTCTACTTTACTTAACCTGAAGTTCAACTAACGCTTCAACTCCTTTCAGAGTTCTTTCAAAGAGTATAGAAGCAAAGAGAGGAAACTCCAATGGTTCGCTGAACACATTTAGAAGCATCGTGTTCTTCAGCGTCGAGCTGCTTCTTTTGTTCCGGGATTCCTTTGGTGTGCCCTTATGTCACAAAAAGACATTCATTCATACTTGTGTGTGAACATTCCTCGTCTCGAGGGAGTGACACCTGGACGGATTACATCATCACGTTATGCAACTCAGGTTATTCTGTGTTAATGACCTATTTGTTGTTGTGTGTTGCGTTCAGGCGCTGGCGGTGAACAGACACCTGGGCACCGGCAGGTACAGCTGGCAGTTCTTCCAGGCGTACTGCAACAGTAAACTGTGCAACATGCTCTTCACCCACGAGCTCGCCATGAGGCTGAAAGGATCCGACGTCACCTGCTACAGCGTCCACCCAGGTAACCATCCAACTAATACCATCCGACATCCTACCAACCAAACTAACTCCTACGATCCAACATCCTACGAACCAAACTAACTCCTACGATCCAACATCCTACCAACCAAACTAACTCCTACGATCTAACATCCTACCAACCAAACTAACTCCTACGATCCAACATCCTATAAACCAAACTAACTCCTACGATCCGACATCCTACCAACCAAACTAACTCCTACGATCCAACATCCTATAAACCAAACTAACTCCTACGATCCGACATCCTACCAACCAAACTAACTCCTACGATCCAACATCCTACCAACCAAACTAACTCCTACGATCCAACATCCTACCAACCAAACTAACTCCTACGATCCAACATCCTACCAACCAAACTAACTCCTACGATCTAACATCCTACCAACCAAACTAACTCCTACGATCCAACATCCTATAAACCAAACTAACTCCTACGATCCGACATCCTACCAACCAAACTAACTCCTACGATCCAACATCCTATAAACCAAACTAACTCCTACGATCCGACATCCTACCAACCAAACTAACTCCTACGATCCAACATCCTACCAACCAAACTAACTCCTACGATCCAACATCCTACCAACCAAACTAACTCCTACGATCCAACATCCTATAAACCAAACTAACTCCTACGATCCGACATCCTACCAACCAAACTAACTCCTACGATCCAACATCCTATAAACCAAACTAACTCCTACGATCCGACATCCTACCAACCAAACTAACTCCTACGATCCAACATCCTACGAACCAAACTAACTCCTACGATCCAACATCCTACCAACCAAACTAACTCCTACGATCTAACATCCTACCAACCAAACTAACTCCTACGATCCAACATCCTACCAACCAAACTAACTCCTACGATCCAACATCCTATAAACCAAACTAACTCCTACGATCCGACATCCTACCAACCAAACTAACTCCTACGATCCAACATCCTACCAACCAAACTAACTCCTACGATCCAACATCCTACGAACCAAACTAACTCCTACGATCCAACATCCTACCAACCAAACTAACTCCTACGATCCGACATCCTACCAACCAAACTAACTCCTACGATCCGACATCCTACCAACCAAACTAACTCCTACGATCCAACATCCTACCAACCAAACTAACTCCTACGATCCGGGAATGTAACCTGGATAATGTTTCCCAGTCCTGGAAGTGTGACGTCCCAAAGCCTCGAACATACTGACAGAAGATATGAACATTAATACCAGTTTAACATGACATCGTATTATCAAAGACGATGTCGACTATAAGTTTCCATTCAAATGTTGCGCAAATTTTGTAAATTTACACCTCAGCCAAGCGGAACAACTTTTTAGGGAAGTTTCGACTTTATTTCTCACATTTCCACTCAAATTTTTTTATCTTGAATGCAAACATTTAAAAACAGGTGAATTTAAACACACTGACTGAGACACGTGTTTAAAAACACACAAAGAACCAAACCCAGAGTTAAAATGACATGACAAGAATGTAGTAAAACATGTCACATATTCACGTCTTTCAACTGCAGCTGGCGAGAAACAAACAAGTTCTTCAACTACAAACTACTTTTTAAACTAGCTGACTTCCTGTTTTTAGGTAAACTGAGTACATGAAATTGAAATAAAAGGAATTTAGAAATGACATACCTGGCACCAGACAATGTAGGGAAATAAAATATACTAAACTAATAATTTAACAGTTAAATAAATAACAAAATGTACAATATTCTGAGTATTGAAAAAAGCCACACAATTTCAGTTTATATATTTAGAGTTTATATAAAGTTATATTTTTTTATATTATTTTATATATTATTATTATTTTTATAGAGTTTATATATTTAAATATATATGAGAATAATCTTTAAACATCTTTTTAATAAAATGTACAATATTCTGAGTATAAAAAAAACAACATTTCAGAGAGGTTATATATTTAAAGTTTATATAGAGTTATAATATTCTATATATTTTTAAAGAGTTATAATATTTAAATATATATTAGAATAATATAGGTCAGGGCGACGTCGGGCGTGGTCAGGTGATCATTAAACGGTCGGGGCGACGTCGGGCGTGGTCAGGTGATCATTAAATGGTCGGGCGACGTCGGGCGTGGTCAGGTGATCATTAAATGGTCGGGCGACGTCGGGCGTGGTCAGGTGATCATTAAACGGTCGGGGCGACGTCGGGCGTGGTCAGGTGATCATTAAATGGTCGGGCGACGTCGGGCGTGGTCAGGTGATCATTAAACGGTCGGGGCGACGTCGGGCGTGGTCAGGTGATCATTAAACGGTCGGGGCGAGCCGGAAAGCTTTCAGTATGTTGATCAGTATGTTGATCCAGGTGTGTCTCTGGTCCTGCAGGTGTGGTTCGGACCGAGCTGTCCCGTAACGTCAGCCTGTGGCAGAAGGTCTTCATCGAGCCCGTGGCCCGCCTGCTGTTCCTGGACCCGGCGGACGGCGCTCAGACCACGCTGCACTGCTGCCTGCAGGAGGGCATCGAACACCTGAGCGGACGCTACTTCTCCTGCTGCGCCGTACAGGAAGTGAGCACCCGGGGACGAGACGACGCCGAGGCCCGGAAGCTGTGGGAGGTCAGCGAGAAGCTCTGTGGACTCTCTTAAGGTGGAATCACCACAAAGGACTTCGTCTCCACCTTAAACGGATTGTTAAGTCCCGGATGAGCCCCCCTGCCCCCCTCTGTTTACTCTACTGTTAGCGTGACCGTACCGATGATGTCATGATATGTAAAGGATAATGTACGGAGCCGGTCATTGTTGTGAAAGAATCCCTGACAGGGCGATGCTGCCACCTGCTGGTGAAACATCAGAGCTTCACACGGAATCTTTCTCTGGACAGTTTGTTTTATTATTATTATCATTATTATTACTATTATTATTATTATTATCATTATTACATTATTATTATTATTATTATTATTATTATCACATTATTATTATTATATTATTATTATTATCATTATTATTACTATTATTATTATTATTATCATTATCACATTATTATTATTATTATTATTATTATTATTATTATTATTATTATATTATTATTATTATTATTATTATTATTATTATTATTATTATTATTATATTCTACATTCAAAATGTACCCAACTTGGTTTCTGGTCCATCTATCTATGTAATATTTATATATGTTTTACAACAATTTCTTAAAAGTTTACAAATCATTTGTTAATCACTAATAAATACTTCATAAAGTATATAAAATGTTATAATGTGTGCAACAATAAACTGTTAATAAATACTTTAATAATGTAATCTGAACGTAATGTTATCAGCTATGATACAATATATAAACTAATTATTTCATATTACACAAACTACTGATTAAATAACATCAATTATAACATTAC
>NC_133809.1:912455-919671 GCF_043250625.1 Sebastes fasciatus | reverse complement strand
CTGCAGCAGCATCATCTCTCCATCAGTCTGGAGGTTTTAGTGTTCCTGTTAAATCAACCTGATTTACACCTGACTCCATCTCCACCTGTACAGAGCACGCTCATATTAACCTCCTCTTAGTAACTCAAATCAAATAACATCTATAGTCCATTAAATGTATCTTAAGACATATAAATGTGCAAAGGCACATTCTATTTTATGTTTTTAAAAAATATATTTTTTATTTTTAATTTTATTCTTATTTCATTTTTATTTTTAATTTGTTTTATTTAATTTGTATTTAATCTTTATTTTATTTTATTTGTATTTTATTCTTATTTTTATCTTTATTGTATTTTATTTTATTTTTATTTGTTTTATTTAATTTGTATTTTATTTTTATTTAATCTTTATTTTATTTCAATTTTATTTAATTTTCATTTTTATTCTTATTGTATTTTATTTTATTTTAATTTTATTTTTATTTGTATTTATTATTGTCTTTTATTATAGGTTAGGTTTATTATCAGTAATATGTTCTACATGTTATTATATAACCTATATTTAGGTTGATGGATCATTATTATGTTTATATTAAAGTGGCTATAGATCAGGTTTTTGTATTAACTCCTGATTATGAAGTAAATGTTGATGACATAATATAATGTCTGCAGAATAATGACACCATCAGCGTTTAGACCGGTCCTCTGTCTGAACCGGTACGACCGGGGATAGCGACGGCTCCTCTCACGGCACACAGGAAGTGTGTCAACCTAAACAGGAAGTGGACGGCGCTTCGCCTCACCTGTGGTGGAGGAGATGTTGACGTCGATGCTGATCTCGGGGGTTCCTCCGTTCCTCAGCGACGCCACGCAGGTGTAAGTGCCGAAGTCGGTGAACTTGAGGTCGATGATGTCGAGGTTGGTGGTTCCCGGCGTGACGTCGGTGTTGGTGTGGGTGATGACCATCCGCTCGGAGCTCCTCAGCGGCCGGCCGTTCTTCAGCCAGCTGAACTGCAGCTCCTCGGGGGGTGTGGCCTCCACCTGGCAGCTGATCTTCACCTCGCGGCCGATCTGGATGTTGTCGTCGTTGTGGTACGGGTCGGGTGTGATCCAGAACCGACCTTTACGAAGGCCTGCGGGAGAGAGACGGACGCAACAAGACAAACTTTAGCTCCCGCCTTTTTAACATCGGTTCAATCGAGCTATATATATATACATATATATATATACTGGAAAAACAAAGTTCAGAAACTTGTGTTTGGTGGATTATTTCTCTGTTGTTCCAATGCTAATGGTGATGCTAATGCTAATGGTCATTGTATTCTACATGGTTGAAAGCCTGGTTATTGACCTTCACAATGATGTCACACTTGTAAGGATCATGTATTTGTGGGATGAGCAGCACAGCTGATTATGTGGGGAGCGCCCAAGAACAATGTTCCAAAATGCTCTGTCAATGGTAAACAGTGTATTCTCATAAGGCTACCAGGAAGCCTGCAATGACTGCCCTTCACCGTCAGGCCCGTTGGCGCTGGTGTCTCCAACACAGACAATGGAACCTGAACATGTGGGGGAATGTCATGTTCAGTGATGAGTCCAGGTTCTGTCTGCAGAAGTTGGATGGCAGGTCAAAGTATGGAGACGACGTGGAGAACGCTATGCTGATTGTTGAACTGATGGAGTAACAGCTTTTGGTGGGGGCAGTGTCATGGTGTGGGGGGGGGAGGGGCATCTCCCTCACTGGCAAAACAAGGCTTGTCATCATTGAAGGCCATCTCAATGCAGGGAGATATCAGGATGAGATTCTGCAGCCAGTGGTGATCCCATATCTCCACAATCTGGGACCTAACTTCATCCTCCAAGAAACAACGCCCCCCCCCCACAGAGCCAGGGTTATCACAGACTACCTCCTCAATGAGGGAGTAGAGAGAATGGAACGGCCTGCCAAGAGTCCAGACCTCAACCCAATTCAACATGTGGGATCATCTTGGGCGTGCTGTACGTGTTAGAGTGACCAACACAACCACGCTGGCTGACCTGCAACCAATCCTGGTTGAGGAATGGAACGCCATCCCACAGCAACGTGTGACCAGGTTGGTGACCAGCATGAGGAGGAGGTGCCAGGCTGTTGTGGCTGCGTATGGATCTTCCACCGCTACTGAGGCTCCTGACGGTGGATTCAATCAATCAATATGTCTTGTTTGTTCCTTGTTACTGATAGAGAGTTCAATCATCCACCAAACAACTCACAACAAGAGTCAACACCAACAGGAGAATACACTGTTTACCATTGAAGGGGCATTTTGGAACATTGTTCTTGGGCGCTCCCCACATAATCAGCTGTGCTGCTCATAACACAAATGCATGATCCTTACAAGTTGGACATCATTGTGAAGGTAAATAAACAGGCTTTCCAACGATGTAAAATACAATGACCATTAGCATTGATACAACAGAGAAATAATCCACCAAACACAAGTTTCCAAACTTTGTTTTTCCAGTTTATATATAAATATATATATATATATATATATAAATATAAATATAAATATATGTATAAATATATAAATATATAAATATATATGAATATATATATATCACCTTTAAATACGTCTGACATTTAACAGAAACAAAGTGCTTTGTGAAACTGAGCTTCCGAACCGATTCGTTGTAAAGATTCAGAAGGTCAGACTGACACATTCATACAGAGTCCCAAGCATTAAATAAATAAATAAATGACTTCATAAATAAATAAATATGTCATTAAATGTAGCAAAAATAATATAAAAAATAAATGTAGTCATTATTTAATTGATGTCACATAAATTGATATTTCTGTTTTAATTTGTTTCTTTATCTATTTATCTTTGTATTAATTCCCTTATTTATTTAGTTTTGATTTCATTTTCACTTTTATTTATTTATGTATTTATTTTTATTAACTTTTAAATGTATTCATTTATTTTTGCATTTTGTAAATGTATTTATTATTCATTTTTAAAATTTAAAATTGTATTTATGTTTAAGCATTTATTTAATGATATATGCATGATTTTCTCTTTGCATTTCACCCCTTATTTATTTCCCATAACTTATTTATTTATGTAGGTTTTTCTTTACACATTTCTTTATGTATTTAAATACAAATAAATGAATGAATAAAAAATAAATACATTTTGAAAATGAATAAAATAATAATAATAAATACATAATATACAAATAATAAATACATAAATAAGGGAATTAATACAAAGATAAATAAAGAAGCAAATTAAAACAGAAATATCTTTTTCATATATTTTATTCCAATATTATTTTTATTACATTTAATGACATATTTATTTATTTATCTATCGAGTCATTTATTTATTTATTTTTGATATTGGCAGGTTCCGTCCTCCATAAAAGATCTTTATAGTGACGGTGTCGCCAAAACTCTCAAATAAAATCATATATATACACAACGATAAAGAAACGTTCTGACTTTGTGAAAAGGTCATTTTATACACAAGTGGATCCAGGGTCAAAGGTCAGCCTGTCGCAGGTTGTTGTGATCTGGTGTCAGAACATTCATTATTATAATTAGTCTTCCTGCTGTGGAGAAACTAATCCGTTTAAATGAGGCTTAATTATGACTGAAGCTTTTAGTTCAGTTTAATCCAGCGACGGTCCACAGCAGCGAGCTGCTGCTCTCCCTGGTTCCCTCCACTAACAGGAAGTGATCATCTCCCTGGTTCCCTCCACTAACAGGAAGTGATCATCTCCCTGGTTCCCTCCACTAACAGGAAGTGATCATCTCTCTGGTTCCCTCCACTAACAGGAAGTGATCATCTCCCTGGTTCCCTCCACTAACAGGAAGTGATCATCTCCCTGGTTCCCTCCACTAACAGGAAGTGATCATCTCTCTGGTTCCCTCCACTAACAGGAAGTGATCATCTCTCTGGTTCCCTCCACTAACAGGAAGTGATCATCTCCCTGGTTCCCTCCACTAACAGGAAGTGATCATCTCTCTGGTTCCCTCCACTAACAGGAAGTGATCATCTCTCTGGTTCCCTCCACTAACAGGAAGTGATCATCTCTCTGGTTCCCTCCACTAACAGGAAGTGATCATCTCTCTGGTTCCCTCCACTAACAGGAAGTGATCATCTCTCTGGTTCCCTCCACTAACAGGAAGTGATCATCTCTCTGGTTCCCTCCACTAACAGGAAGTGGTCATCTCTCTGGTTCCCTCCACTAACAGGAAGTGATCATCACCCTGGTTCCCTCCACTAACAGGAAGTGATCATCTCCCTGGTTCCCTCCACTAACAGGAAGTGATCATCTCTCTGGTTCCCTCCACTAACAGGAAGTGATCATCTCTCTGGTTCCCTCCACTAACAGGAAGTGATCATCTCTCTGGTTCCCTCCACTAACAGGAAGTGATCATCTCTCTGGTTCCCTCCACTAACAGGAAGTGATCATCTCCCTGGTTCCCTCCACTAACAGGAAGTGATCATCTCTCTGGTTCCCTCCACTAACAGGAAGTGATCATCTCTCTGGTTCCCTCCACTAACAGGAAGTGATCATCTCTCTGGTTCCCTCCACTAACAGGAAGTGATCATCTCTCTGGTTCCCTCCACTAACAGGAAGCGATCATCTCTCTGGTTCCCTCCACTAACAGGAAGTGATCATCTCTCTGGTTCCCTCCACTAACAGGAAGTGATCATCTCCCTGGTTCCCTCCACTAACAGGAAGTGATCATCTCTCTGGTTCCCTCCACTAACAGGAAGTGACATCATGATGATTCATTTCCTGTAGAGCTCAATAGGGGGCGCCACTAGGTCTAAACATACATAAATCAATGAGAGATTCTCCAAATATATAAACAAAATATGTGGTGGCCTCATGTCCTCAACATCCTCCTCCTATATCTGTGTGTGTGTGTGTGTGTGTGTGTGTGTGTGTGTGTGTGTGTAGGGGGTCAGTGTGTATAAATAGCTTCAGTTCGTGAGGCGAGCAGCTGATTGTCCTCGTTCATTAAGATTAAAGAAGAAGATCGCCTCCGAACAAAACGCTGCGTGTGTGTGTGTGTTTCACTGCGTCAGTTAAAGGTCTGTTGCATAACTAGAGGTGGATGCAGTCGCTCACACATGAAAGTCACTGCGCACGCACACACACACACTCTGCTTCAAATCCACCACCATCATCCCCGTCCCCAAACAACTGAAAGTAACCAGCTTAAACGACTGGCGCCCCATAGCCCTCACCCTCATAGCCCTCACCCTCATAACCCTCACCCTCATAGCCCTCACCCCCATAACCCTCACCCTCATAACCCTCACCCTCATAGCCCTCACCCTCATAGCCCTCACCCCCATAACCCTCACCCTCATAGCCCTCACCCTCATAGCCCTCACCCCCATAACCCTCACCCTCATAGCCCTCACCCTCATAGCCCTCACCCTCATAGCCCTCACCCTCATAGCCCTCACCCCCATAGCCCTCACCCTCATAGCCCTCACCCCCATAACCCTCACCCTCATAGCCCTCACCCTCATAGCCCTCACCCTCATAGCCCTCACCCTCATAGCCCTCACCCCCATAGCCCTCACCCTCATAGCCCTCACCCTCATAGCCCTCACCCTCATAGCCCTCACCCCCATAACCCTCACCCCCATAACCCTCACCCTCATAGCCCTCACCCCCATAACCCTCACCCTCATAGCCCTCACCCTCATAGCCCTCACCCCCATAACCCTCACCCTCATAGCCCTCACCCTCATAGCCCTCACCCCCATAACCCTCACCCTCATAACCCTCACCCTCATAGCCCTCACCCTCATAGCCCTCACCCTCATAGCCCTCACCCCCATAGCCCTCACCCTCATAGCCCTCACCCCCATAACCCTCACCCTCATAGCCCTCACCCTCATAGCCCTCACCCTCATAGCCCTCACCCTCATAGCCCTCACCCCCATAGCCCTCACCCTCATAGCCCTCACCCTCATAGCCCTCACCCTCATAGCCCTCACCCCCATAACCCTCACCCTCATAGCCCTCACCCCCATAACCCTCACCCTCATAACCCTCACCCTCATAACCCTCACCCTCATAGCCCTCACCCTCATAGCCCTCACCCCCATAACCCTCACCCCCATAACCCTCACCCTCATAGCCCTCACCCCCATAACCCTCACCCTCATAACCCTCACCCTCATAGCCCTCACCCTCATAGCCCTCACCCTCATAGCCCTCACCCCCAGGACCCCCAGGACTCACACCAGCAGACTGAGGAACAGGCTTTTCCCCCAGGCCATCAGACTCTTAAATCTATAATTCATTCGACACATTCTTACACAAAAATATCTCCTATACTGTATATACTGTATATATTCTTAATACAGATGTTCTTAATATGCCTTGTATAAAGTATCTGCTTTTATAATTGTAATATAAATGTAATGTAATTTATTATTTTAATGGAGCTTCCCAGCAAAAAGTATTTCACACGTTTGTACCTGTACAACCGGCGTGACAATAAACATCTGGAATCTTGAACACACACATACACACACACACACACACACACAGTAGCAGCTGTGAACGCTCATGAAGACCATGAGATGTGATGGAAAGCTCCAGTGACCTACGTTACCCACGTCTGCAGAGACGTTTGTCAGATTTAATGTCTCTACTGAAATGGCCTGTGTTGAACAATAAAATATTATTTTCATTTATGAATGAATGAATGAATTAAATAATGTATTAATTAATTAATTTATTATTATTATTATTACTGTTTGGTTGTAATCTGATCTTCAAAGACCTGAAAACTGTCCTGTTCTCCACTGTCCTGTTCTCCTCCTCTGTTATCACCTCCTCCTCCACCTCCGTTATCACCCTCCTCTGTTATCACCTCCTCCTCCACCTCCGTTATCACCTCCTCCACCTCCTCCTCCTCTGTTATCACCTCCTCCTCCACCTCCTCCTCCTCTGTTATCACCTCCTCCTCCACCTCCTCCTCCTCCTCCTCCGTTATCACCTCCTCCTCCACCTCCGCCTCCTCTGTTATCACCTCCTCCTGTTATCACCTCCTCCTCCTCCTCTGTTATCACCTCCTCCTCCACCTCCTCCTCTGTTATCACCTCCTCCTGTTATCACCTCCTCCTCCTCCTCCGTTATCACCTCCTCCTCCACCTCCTCCTCTGTTATCACCTCCTCCTCCACCTCCGTTATCACCTCCTCCACCTCCTCCT
>NC_133809.1:879955-907455 GCF_043250625.1 Sebastes fasciatus | reverse complement strand
GTTATTGTGGAGAATAAAATAAAGTGATATCTTGTTTCTTTGTGTCTCTCCTCATGTTAAATGCAGAAAGCAGCTAAATGCTAAATGACTTAATAAATAAAAGAAAAATAAATAATAATAAATATATATCAAATAAAATAAAATGTAGTAAAAAATTAAAACAAATTAATAAACATTTGAATTAAAAATAAGTTCAAATATACAAACAAATGCAATCAATAAGTAAAATAAATGCAATCTAATAGAAATAAATATAATAAATTAACTAAACATAGAAAAATAATAAACAAAATAAAATTAAAATAAAAAAACATTAAATAAAACAACATTTGATCAAAGAAAAACATTTATAGAATTAAATCTCATAATATTGAGTTTTTAAGTCAAAATTAAGTCAAAATAAAACTGATAAATAAGTTAAAAAAGACAGAAATTGCAATAAATAAAAATAAGATATATACAATCTAATACAAATAAATACAATAAATGAACAAAAGATAATAATACATATATACAAAATAAAACAAGACGTAGTTAATACGGAAATCAAATAATTAAACTAATTAAACTTACAACATTTAAAGAAAAATATTTAATTAAATCTCATAATTCTGATTTAAGTCAAAATTATAAGATAGTTATAATAATGATGTATTTTTATGTTAAGAGTATAAATATTTTTGATTTAAAGTTTTTTCACCGCTGACTTTGACTTGGTTTAGTGGAGGATAAAATAACGTTATTAAAACATTTATAGAAATAAATCTCATAATACTGATATTAAATTCCAAATAATGTCTGAGTAGAACTGATAAAGATAATATAATAATAACAATTAAATTATTATATATAATAAAAATAAGTTAAAATAGACAAAAATTGCAATAAATAAAAATAAAATAAATACAATCTAATACAAATAAATACAATAAATTAACTTAACATGAACAAATAATATAAAATAAAATAAAATGTATTAAATATGAACATCAGATAATTAAAGTAGAACAAAAAGTTTAAAAGTGTTTTGAAGACGTCTCCTTGGTGGATTGGTGGATTCCCCTCAGACTAATGGACAGTATATAAATTACTACGTTTTAAAAGCTTTTAAATATCCCATCATGTGGAATCATCCCATCTCGCCGCCTCCACCAGCTGCGGAGCAGCGAGCTACCTCCACCAGCTGCAGAGCAACCCGCTGCCTCCACCAGCTGCAGAGCGACCCGCTGCCTCCACCAGCTGCAGAGCGACCCGCCATCTCCACCAGCTGCAGAGCAACCCGCTGCCTCCACCAGCTGCAGAGCGACCCGCCTTCTCCACCAGCTGCAGAGCGACCCGCTGCCTCCACCAGCTGCAGAGCGACCCGCCATGTCCACCAGCTGCAGAGCAACCCGCCGCCTCCACCAGCTGCAGAGCAACCCGCTGCCTCCACCAGCTGCAGAGCAACCCGCCATCTCCACCAGCTGCAGAGCAACCCGCTGCCTCCACCAGCTGCAGAGCGACCCGCTGCCTCCACCAGCTGCAGAGCAACCCGCCATGTCCATCAGCTGCAGAGCAACCCGCCATCTCCACCAGCTGCAGAGCAACCCGCCATCTCCACCAGCTGCAGAGCAACTCGCTGCCTCCACCAGCTGCAGAGTGACTCGCCATCTCCACCAGCTGCAGAGCGACCCGCTGCCTCCACCAGCTGCAGAGCAACTCGCTGCAGAGCGGCGAGCTGCCTCCACCAGCTGCAGAGCAACTCGCCGCCTCCACCAGCTGCAGAGCGACTCGCCGCCTCCACCAGCTGCAGAGCGACCCGCTGCCTCCACCAGCTGCAGAGCAACTCGCTGCAGAGCGGCGAGCTGCCTCCACCAGCTGCAGAGCGACTCGCTGCAGAGCGGCGAGCTGCCTCCACCAGCTGCAGAGCGACTCGCCGCCTCCACCAGCTGCAGAGCGACCCGCTGCCTCCACCAGCTGCAGAGCAACTCGCTGCAGAGCGGCGAGCTGCCTCCACCAGCTGCAGAGCGACCCGCTGCCTCCACCAGCTGCAGAGCGACCCGCTGCCTCCACCAGCTGCAGAGCGACCCGCTGCCTCCACCAGCTGCAGAGCGACCCGCTGCCTCCACCAGCTGCAGAGCGACCCGCTGCCTCCACCAGCTGCAGAGCGACCCGCTGCCTCCACCAGCTGCAGAGCGACCCGCTGCCTCCACCAGCTGCAGAGCGACCCGCTGCCTCCACCAGCTGCAGAGCAACTCGCTGCAGAGCGGCGAGCTGCCTCCACCAGCTGCAGAGCGACTCGCTGCAGAGCGGCGAGCTGCCTCCACCAGCTGCAGAGCGACTCGCTGCAGAGCGGCGAGCTGCCTCCACCAGCTGCAGAGCGACTCGCTGCAGCAAAGCAGCTAAATGCAGAAATAATAATGAGGGAGATAAAAATAGCTGAGTCGACCTCGGTTAAGCTGACATCATGTAAATCCCATCAGCCCCTGGGGCGGGGCGGCGGGATCTACTGTACAGGTCAGAGAGCTGCGGTCCAAGCTCAGAGATGATTTATTTATGATTTATGATTCACATTCATCTGACTGGACACGCAGCTCAGGTACAGAGACGGATTATAGAAATAATATTAATACACGTTTAATACACTGACAGTATGGATGTTCACTTCTGACAGGAAAATAATAATGATTATAATAATAATAATAATAATAATAATAATAATAATACACATTTAATACACTGTTAGTATGGATGTTCACTTCTGACAGGAAAATAATAATAATGATAATAATAATAATAATATTGTTATTATTATTAATAATAATATTAATATTAATAACAACAACAACAATAATATTGATAATAATAATAATAATAATACACGTTCAATACACTGTTAGTATGGATGTTCACTTAGGACAGGATAATAATAACAATAACAATAACAATAACAATAATGATAATGATAATAATAATAATAATAATAATTATAATAATTATAATAATAATAATACACTGTTAGTATGGAAGTTCAGTGGAACAGAGAAAAATGTAAAGGAACAATAATAACATTATGGACTTGCTAGGCATGACATTAGTTAAACCTTTTACTTATCTCATAATTCTGATTTATCAAGTCAAAATTGTAGGATACATAATCATCGAATATGTTGTAGTTGAATAAAGAAAAATTGTAATTAATAAAAGAAAAACAAATACAATCTAATACAAACAAATAAAATAAATGAACTAAACATGGAAAAATATGATCAAATAAAAAATGTAATAAATATTAAAATAAATAATTAAAATTGGAAAAATAATTAAATAAACAATGAAATGAAAACATTTATAGAATTAAATCTCATAATACTGATATTAAAGTAAAAATGAAGTCAAAGTTAGACTCATAAAGAATAAGCTAAAATAGACAGAAATGTGTAATAAATAAAGTAGAATATATAAAATCTAATAGAAAAATAAATACAATAAATATAAATAAAGGCGTTACCCGTCCTGTTGTTCAGACTGAAGTGGGCGCTCTTGTCTTCGATGCCGCAGACGCTCCTGACGGAGGAGATGCAGGTGTAGCCGGCGTAGTCCTGAGGACGGAGATTCTTCAGCTTCAAGATCTTCGTCTCCCCCTGAAACACAAACACACACACGGTTAACGGTTAACGAGATGATAACGTGATGATAACGCGATGATAACGTGATGATAACGAGATGATAACGTGATGATAACGAGATGATAACGAGATAATAACGAG
The DNA here is from genome assembly GCF_043250625.1 of Sebastes fasciatus. Taxonomy (NCBI): domain Eukaryota; kingdom Metazoa; phylum Chordata; class Actinopteri; order Perciformes; family Sebastidae; genus Sebastes; species Sebastes fasciatus. Next base: position 903,706 of record NC_133809.1, on the reverse strand, counting down.
ATAATAACGAGATGATAACGTGATGATAACGTGATAACGCGATAATAACGCGATAATAACGAGATAATAACGAGATGATAACGAGATAATAACACGATAACGCGATAATAACGCGATGATAACGTGATGATAACGCGATAATAACACGATGATAACGTGATGATAACGAGATGATAATGAGATAACGTGATAATAACGAGATGATAACGTGATGATAACGAGATGATAACGAGATAATAACGAGATAATAACGAGATGATAACGAGATAATAACGCGATGATAACGCGATGATAACGTGATAATAACACGATGATAACGCAATAATAACACAATGATAACGTGATAATAACACGATGATAACGTGATAATAACGCGATGATAACGTGATAATAACGCGATGATAACATGATGATAACGCGATAATAACGCGATGATAACATGATGATAACGCCATAATAACGCGATGATAACGTGATAATAACACGATGATAACGCGATAACACAATGATAACGTGATGATAACGTGATAATAACGCGATGATAACGTGATGATAAGGAGATAATAACGTAATAATAACGTGATGATAACGTGAGGATAATGAGATAATAACGTGATAATAACACGATGATAACGAGATAATAACGCGATGATAACGTGATGATAACATGATAATAACGCGATAACGTGATAACGTGATGATAACGTGATGATAACGAGATGATAATGAGATGATAACGAGATAATAACGCGATGATAACGCGATGATAACATGATAATGCGATAACGCGATGATAACGTGATAATAACACGATGATAACGCGATAATAACACAATGATAACGTGATAATAACGTGATGATAACGTGATGATAACGTGATAACAACGTGATAATAACACGATGATAACGTGATAATAACACAATAACGTGATGATAACGTGATAATAACGTGACAATAACGTGATGATAACGTGATAACAACGTGATAATAACACGATGATAACGTGATAATAACACAATAACGTGATGATAACGTGATAATAACGTGACAATAACGTGATGATAACGTGATGATAACGTGATAACAACGTGATAATAACGTGATGATAACGTGATAACAACGTGATAATAACACGATGATAACGTCATAATAACACGATGATAACGTGATGATAACGCGATGATAACGAGATAACACGATGATAACGCAATGATAACGTGATGAAAACGTGATGATAACACGATGATTGGGAGGAATCAGAAATTCCTGAATTAAGATGTTTCTTGAATTGATAACAGATGGCGTCATTTTAGGAAGAGACGTTTAAATTCTGGTTGCCTGCCGTACAAACTGGTATAAAACTGAACCCTAAACTACGGCTGGACGTATAGTGAAGAATATACCAGATGGAAAAACAGACTTTTTTGTTTGTGAAAACAAGCCTTCATGAAGCCTTCACTAAAAACAGTTGGACTCATCTGAAAACAACTGCAGGTTATAAATAGATCTGTTAGAGAGAGAAAACAGACTGGAAGGAAACCTGAGAGACCAACCTGTCCAGGTCTGGACGTCTGTGAGCAGCAAAACCTGGACAAACATCTAACTATCAACTATTTTTAGAGGCAGCTGATGGACCAGAGCCCGGATTAATACAACTGAGACCAGAGAGAGTGATGACATCACCTGTGTGAAGAAGGGCTCGTAGATCTCCACGCCGGCGTCGGAGCCCTGCGTCAGCGCCTCCCGTCCTCTCCTCCAGGAGTAACGCACCGGAGGGTTGGAGTTGGCCACGCAGCGGAGAAACACCGTCCTCTCAAAGTAGAACTGCTCCTTCGATTCTCCCACACTCTGATGGACCGTTATCACCGGGTCATCCAGGTCTGAGGAGGAGGAGGAGGAGGAGGAGGAGGAGGAGGAGGAGGAGAGGGAGGAGGAGGAGGAGGAGAGGGAGGAGGAGGAGGAGGAGGAGGAGGAGGAGGAGGAGGAGGAGGAGGAGGAGGAGGAGGAGGAGGGAGGAGGAGAGGGAGGAGGAGGAGGAGGAGGAGAGGGAGGAGGAGAGGGAGGAGGAGGAGGGAAGGAGGAGGAGGAGGAGGAGGAGGAGAGGGAGGAGGGAGGAGGGAGAGGGAGGAGGAGGAGGAGGAGGAGGAGGGAGGAGGAGAGGGAGGAGGAGAGGGAGGAGGAGGAGGGGGAAGAGGAGGAGGAGGAGGAGGAGGAGGAGGAGGAGGGAGGAGGAGGAGAGGAGGAGGAGAGGGAGGAGGAGGAGGGGAGGGGAAGGAGGAGGAGGAGAGGGAGGAGGAGGAGGAGGAGCAGGAGGAGGAAGAGGAAGAGGAAGAGGAGGAGGAAGAGGAGGAGGAGGAAGAGGAGGAGGAGGAGGAGGAGGAGGAGAGGGAGGAGGAGAGGGAGGAGGAGGAGGAGGAGGAGGAGGAGGAGGAGGAGGAGGAGGAGAGGGAGGAGGAGGAGGAGGAGGAGGAGAGGGAGGAGGAGAGGGAGGAGGAGGAGGAGGAGGAGGAGGAGGAGGAGGAGAGGGAGGAGGAGAGGGAGGAGGAGGAGGAGGGGGAAGGAGGAGGAGGAGGAGGAGGGAGGAGGAGAGGGAGGAGGAGAGGAGGAGGAGGAGGAGGAGGAGGGAAGAGGAGGAGGAGGAGGAGGAGGGGAGGGAGGAGGAGGAGGAGCAGGAGGAGGAAGGAGGAGGAAGAGGAGGAGGAAGAGGAGGAGGAGGAAGAGGAGGAGGAGGGAGGAGGAGCAGGAGCAGGAGGAGGAAGAGGAAGAGGAAGAGGAGGAGGAGGAGGAAGAGAGGTCAGTGTTCCTGTGGGGGGTAATTACTTGGCAGCCCAGAGGAGCTTTTTAATTGGCTGGAAGCTCAGTGAGCTCCCTGATCAGCTGACAGCAGTCGACCAATCAGAGTCCGCCGCGTTAATGAGAGGCTAACGGCGGCTAATCTACGTCACAGAGCGAACGCCGGACGCCGAGCGGCGGGTGAAGGGTTAATGCTGCCGTCCCGATTCCTCCTGGAGGACGCTGTAAAAGCCTCCGTCCCCTGAAGGGAGCACTCAGCCGCGATGCGTTCAGGTACCACTTAAATCCCTGTAATCCCCGTCAGAAACACGCTGCAGGATATTATGGCTGTTACACAACAACGCTCACGGCTCGCGTGGTTTAGACTAGTTGATACTGGCTCGCCGTGTTCTTTGGGACTTTGGGAGGAAACTTTCCGACACACAGGAGAGACGTATAAAAACACCTCCTTCACTGGGAGCACTGGGATTTACTGCCTCCCAGCAGCACCAGTAAACATGAAGGGGCTCCATGCTTCGTCTCAACATCAACAAGCAGACACTGTGAGGAGGACGAGGGGTCAACAACAACAACAACAACAACAGGAAGTTACTGACGCCTCGTGCTAAGCTCAGCTCAGCAGGTGTGTTCTTACAGTAGACGTCGACCCGTATGGACCGGATGGCGGGGGACCCCAGCCCGTTCTCAGCCTTGCAGTAGTAGCGCCCCCCCTGGTGGCGGCTGATGTTTGTGATCTTCAGAGTCTCGTTGTGCAACGTCGAGTCACCCTGACGGTCCGAAGCGCCGCCCGCCGTCTTCGTCCAACGGATCTGCACAGAGGTGGGGGGTTAGTGTATATAGCAGACTGGGAACAGTTAAGACCAGTTTGGACCGGTCTGAAGTGGTTTAAAAGATTTGTGTAGATTTGAACTGGTTTGTCGGATCTGGAATGTATAAAGTAATGAAGGACTTGCCAATTTAGACTAGTTGACACTGGTTTAGATTGACCAGTTTAGACTGGTTTAGATCCACCAGTTTAGACTAGTTGATACTGGTTCAGATCAACCAGTTTAGACTAGTTGATACTGGTTTAGATTGACCAGTTTAGACTGGTTGACACTGGTTTAGATTGACCAGTTTAGACTGGTTTAGATCCACCAGTTTAGACTAGTTGACACTGGTTTAGATTGACCAGTTTAGACTGGTTGATACTGGTTTAGATCCAACGGTTTAGACTAGTTGAGAAGGTCTTAAAATGACATAATAAACTGGTTTACAATGAGTATGTGTTAGAGTGTGTGTGTCTGTGAGTGAGCGTGTGTGCGTGTGTGCGTGTGTGTGTGTGTGTGTGTGTGTGTGTGTGTGTGGTCCAGATTTGACCTGGTTCAGCAGCTGTTGCTCAGTTTTCCGTCCTGCTGTCACAGATTTGGATTGTAATCATTAAAATCATTAAAATCATTAAAATGAGAGCAGCTGACTGTAAACACTCTATTATTAATAAGAACATTAAATATGTTGATTTATTTATTGTTCTGGTGTTTACAAGCTGCTGCTCTCGTTACCGATGGTGTTTATTAACAGAGCGCTTCTACAGACTGATGGACCGATAATCAATTAACACCTGATGTTCTACCATCGACCACCGCTATCGACCACCGCCACCCACCGCTATCGACCACCCCCAAACACCGCCGACCACCGCCACCGACCACCGCCACCGACCGCCCCCAAACACCGCCGACCACCGCCACCGACCACCGCCACCGACCGCCCCCAAACACCGCCGACCACCGCCACCGACCGCCCCCAAACACCGCCGACCACCGCTATCGACCACCGCCACCGACCGCCCCCAAACACCGCCGACCACCGCTATCGACCACCCCCAAACACCACCGACCACCGACCACCGCCACCGACCGCCCCCAAACACCGCCGACCACCGCTATCGACCACCCCCAAACACCGCCGACGGCCGCCACCGACCGCCCCCAAACACCGCCGACCACCGCTATCGACCACCGCCACCAAACACCGCCGACCACCGCTATCGACCACCCCCAAACACCGCCGACCACCGCCACCGACCGCCCCCAAACACCGCCGACCACCGCTATCGACCACCGCCACCGACCGCCCCCGAACACCGCCGACCACCGCTATCGACCACCGCCACCGACCGCCCCCGAACACCACCGACCACCGCTTTCGACCACCGCCATCGACCACCGACCGCCCCCGAACACCGCCGACCACCGCTATCGACCACCGCCATCGACCACTGCTATCGACCACCGCCCCCAAACACCGCCGACCACCGCTATCGACCACCGCCACCGACCGCCCCCGAACACCGCCGACTACCGCTATCGACCACCGCCATCGACCACCGCTATCGACCACCGCCCCCAAACACCGCCGACCACCGCTATCGACCACCGCCACCGACCGCCCCTGAACACCGCCGACCACCGCTATCGACCACCGCCATCGACCACCGCTATCGACCACATCCACGGACCACCGCCACTGCCACTGACCACTGTCTCGGACTAGCGCCATGGACCACCGACCTGACGTGTTCTATGGCCTCATATGAATGTTTTTAATGTAACTTCACTACTGAAACTCAGTCTGATCCTCCGTCAGTCTGATCCTCCGTCAGTCTGATCCTCCATCAGTTTGATCCTCCATCAGTCTGATCCTCCATCAGTTTGATCCTCCATCAGTCTGATCCTCCATCAGTCTGATCCTCCATCAGTCTGATCCTCCATCAGTTTGATCCTCCATCAGTCTGATCCTCCATCAGTCTGATCCTCCATCAGTCTGATCCTCCATCAGTCTGATCCTCCATCAGTCTGATCCTCCATCAGTTTGATCCTCCATCAGTTTGATCCTCCATCAGTCTGATCCTCCATCAGTCTGATCCTCCATCAGTCTGATCCTCCATCAGTTTGATCATCCATCAGTCTGATCCTCCATCAGTCTGATCCTCCATCAGTCTGATCCTCCATCAGTCTGATCCTCCATCAGTCTGATCCTCCATCAGTCTGATCCTCCATCAGTCTGATCCTCCATCAGTAATCAGAAAATTGTCCGAAAAATAGTATGAAAAATATTTGAAAGAAAAAGCCTGAAAAATGTAAAAAAAAAAAAGTCAAAAAAATGTTTGAAAATATCAGAAAAATGGTCAAAAAAAATCCTGAAAATGTCCAGAAGAAAGGCAGAAGAAGAGTCCGATCCTGGTATCACAGTAAACTGTAGAACCTGATGAATCCATCGGTACCAACCAGGTCAGACTAGCTGGTCATGAAGGAGGTTAAATAACGCTCCCTTGACCTCTGACCTCCAGGTCAGTGAATGTAAATGGGTTCTATGGGTACCCACGAGTCTCCCCTTTACAAACATGCCCACTATGATAATCACATGCAGTTTGATAATATCTAATATCTAATAAGACAGTCTTCACTCTGTTTATCTCAGAGTTCACATTCACATATCTGGAGGTCAGAGGTCAGAGGTCAAGGGACCAACATTCAGTGTAAGTTCAGAGCGTTATTCAGCGTTCCTCCCTCGAGCTCAATACGTTATCAATAGAAGAAATCAAAATGCAGAGGAAGCTGAGCTCTGCAGTGACGCAGACAGAAAAAAACAAAGTGTGTGTTTTACAGTGTGTGTGTGTGTGTGTTCAGACTGTGTGTGTGTTCAGACTGTGTGCCAGCAGCTGATCTATTTATAGCCTCAACAGACTGACAGCAGAGAAACTAAAGAAAAAGAAATAAGAGAGATGATGATGATTTGGTTATTATTATTATTATTATTATTATTATTATTATTATTATTATTAATGGAAATATTTAGGACTAAATAATAAAGGATGTGTTTTTTAATGAGCTGCACCACAAACACTTCATGTGCTTTTATTGTGGAATCACTGCTGGGAAATAACCACTAACTAACTTCCTGTGATGTCCATCGCTCACTTCCTGCTCCTCCGGGAAGCAGCCGGGCTCAACCTTTCATAATAATATATATATGTAATAATCAGATTTTATTGTTTAACACAGGACATTTCAGTAGAGACATTAAATCTGACAATAGAGTAGAAATAATGTAGTTCTTCTTTAGTACGTCTCTTTGTAGGAGGACATTTTACTGGCGTCCCGTCGTCTCTTTCAGTCCAAAATGGCGGCAGCGTAGCTCTGCTGCTGGAACCAACTACTGACTTTCACTTCTTATCAGTATACGTTGTTTGTTTGACGTCTTCCTGACTGGAACCACGTCTCCGCTGGGACACGTTGACGTCTTCCTGACTGGGACACGTTTACGTCTTCCCGACTGGAACCACGTCTCCGCTGGGACACGTTGACGTCTTCGCGACAAGGACACGTTGACGTCTTCCCGACTTGGACACGTTGACGTCTTCCCGACTTGGACACGTTGACGTCTTCCCGACTTGGACACGTTGACGTCTTCCCGACTTGGACACGTTGACGTCTTCCCGACTGGGACACGTTGACGTCTTCCCGACTTGGACACGTTGACGTCTTCCCGACTGGGACACGTTGACGTCTTCCCGACTGGGACACGTTTACGTCTTCCCGATTGGGACACGTTTACGTCTTCCCGATTGGGACACGTTTACGTCTTCCCGATTGGGACACGTTTACATCACGACTGGGACACATTGACGTCTTCCCGACTGGGACACGTTGACGTCTTCCTGACTTGGACACGTTGACGTCTTCCCGACTTGGACACGTTGACGTCTTCCCGACAAGGACACGTTGACGTCTTCCAGACTGGGACATGTTGGCGACTTCCCGACAGGGACACGTTGACGTCTTCCCGACCGGGACACGTTTATGTCTTCCCGACCGGGACACGTTGACGTCTTCCCGGGTGGGACACGTTTACGTCTTCCCGACTGGGACACGTTTACGTCTTCCCGACTTGGACACGTTGACGTCTTCCCGACTGGGACACGTTGACGTCTTCCCGACTGGGACACGTTGACGTCTTCCCGACTGGGACACGTTGACGTCTTCCCGACATGGACACGTTGACGTCTTCCCGACTTGGACACGTTGACGTCTTCCCGACTGGGACACGTTGACGTCTTCCCGACTGGGACACGTTGACGTCTTCCCGACTGGGACACGTTGACGTCTTCCCGACTGGGACACGTTGACGTTTTCCCGATTGGGACACGTTTACGTCTTCCCGACTGGGACACGTTGACGTCTTCCCGACTGGGACACGTTGACGTTTTCCCGATTGGGACACGTTTACGTCTTCCCGACTGGGACACGTTGACGTCTTCCCGACTGGGACACGTTGACGTCTTCCCGACATGGACACGTTGACGTCTTCCCGACTTGGACACGTTGACGTCTTCCCGACTGGGACACGTTGACGTCTTCCCGACTGGGACACGTTTACGTCTTCCCGACTGAAACCACGTCTCCGCTGGGACACGTTGACGTCTTCGCGACAAGGACACGTTGACGTCTTCCCGACTTGGACACGTTGACGTCTTCCCGACTTGGACACGTTGACGTCTTCCCGACTTGGACACGTTGACGTCTTCCCGACTGGGACACGTTGACGTCTTCCCGACTTGGACACGTTGACGTCTTCCCGACTGGGACACGTTGACGTCTTCCCGACTGGGACACGTTTACGTCTTCCCGATTGGGACACGTTTACGTCTTCCCGATTGGGACACGTTTACGTCTTCCCGATTGGGACACGTTTACATCACGACTGGGACACATTGACGTCTTCCCGACTGGGACACGTTGACGTCTTCCTGACTTGGACACGTTGACGTCTTCCCGACTTGGACACGTTGACGTCTTCCCGACAGGGACACGTTGACGTCTTCCCGAGTGGGACACGTTTACGTCTTCCCGACTGGGACACGTTTACGTCTTCCCGACTTGGACACGTTGACGTCTTCCCGACTGGGACACGTTGACGTCTTCCCGACTGGGACACGTTGACGTCTTCCCGACTGGGACACGTTGACGTCTTCCCGACATGGACACGTTGACGTCTTCCCGACTTGGACACGTTGACGTCTTCCCGACTTGGACACGTTGACGTCTTCCCGACTGGGACACGTTGACGTCTTCCCGACTGGGACACGTTGACGTTTTCCCGATTGGGACACGTTTACGTCTTCCCGACTGGGACACGTTGACGTTTTCCCGATTGGGACACGTTTACGTCTTCCTGACTGGGACACGTTGACGTCTTCCTGGTGGACGTGGACTTGTTTGTATTAAACATTAAGGAGCATCCATTAGTTCTGTCTGGATCTCTACTGATTCCTCTTTAAGCCTCTTCATCTCTCGCTCTTCTTCATCACTCACAGTAAATGTCTCTTCGTTCCCAGACGGCGGCGGCGACAGCGGCGGCAGCTCTCCTCCAGGGTTTCTTCCTCTTCCTCGTCCTCGTCTTCCTCTCTGTGTGATTGCTCTCATTTATGGAACACCGAGCCGTCGGAGCAGCTCAGCGGGAGCTCTGGCTCTTACAGCACGCCGCCGCCGGGGATGATGGGAGCTTTTTTTATTACTGTATGTGCTGTGGGATGAAGTGTGTGTGTGTGTGTGTGTGTGCGTGTGTGTGTGCGTGTGTGCGCGTGCGCGCGTGCGTGTTCATGCTCTTTTGCTGTTTCAGTTCTTCAGTTTTCTCTGGTAGTTCGTTCATCTTTTAATCTTTTTAATCCAAGACGCAGCATAAACTACTGATGACATCATCATCATCATCATCAGTGACTGTTGTTTCAACTTTTCAACCTTACAGAGCGGATATGACGTCACGTTACTCAGACTACCACAATAAAAGCGCTGACTTCCTTCCAGCTCCACAGAGAATCAGATGAAGCAGATGTTTCCATTCGTTAAAACATCTGTTTAGAAATCGTAGAAAGAAAAAAAAATCGCGATACTTACAGGTACCCCCTAGTTACCAGTCTAAACATAAACCAGTCTAAATATAAACCAGTATAACCAGTGGTTACTTGTGGTTACCGGTGGTTACCATTGGTTGCCGGTGGTTACCGGTGGTTACCATTGGTTACTGGTGGTTACCATTGGTTACCGGTGGTTACTGGTGGTTACCATTGGTTACCGGTGGTTACCGGTGGTTACCTGCTGTGGTTACCGGTGGTTACCCGTGGTTACTTGTTATTACCAGTGGTTACCGGTGGTTACCGGTGGTTACCTGTGATTACCAGTGGTTACCTGTGGTTACCTGCTGTGGTTACCGGTGGTTACCGGTGGTTACCAGTGGTTACCATTGGTTACCGGTGGTTACCTGTGATTACCAGTGGTTACCTGTGGTTACCTGCTGTGGTTACCGGTGGTTACCGGTGGTTACCAGTGGTTACCATTGGTTACCATTGGTTACCGGTGGTTACCTGTGATTACCAGTGGTTACCTGTGGTTACCTGCTGTGGTTACCGGTGGTTACCTGTGGTCGGGGGTGTCCCGTCACCAGACACTGCAGCTCCAGAGTCTCTCCCTCTCTGATGGTGTAGACTCGCTCGCTGTAGCGCTCCTCCTCCACGTTACAGGCCTGACCGGAGTGCACGATGCGCACCGTGGGGGGCGCTGTGGACCACAACAACAACAACACCACAGAGGGTTAACTCTCACACCTGCATCACCTGTTACAGCTACAAACAGCCTGCTGGAGAAGGTTAAAGGTCAAAGGTCAAAGACTGCAGAGCGACGTATTGATGAGGACGTGCAGACGGCGGTCAGTTGGTGGCGGCAATGAGACAGAAAAATTATAACAAGACGCCATCAAGAGAAGAAGAAACAGACGCTGCACAATGTGAACAACACAGAGTTCAAAATATAGAAAACTAAGTTCAGTGAAAGTTCCTCAGAGAACACGGAACGTCTGAACGCAGACTTCAGGTCATCTCACCCCTCAGTGTGTTCTCTACTCAGCATTTACTGACTCATTCACTACTGAGAGAGGACTGAAGAGCTTCCTCCCAGGTGTGAAGCCAGCAGGACGTTCAGATCAGATCTGAGGCCAGACTCTGATGAACGCCGTCTGTCTCAAACACTAAACGCTAATTAACGCTGTGAAGTTAGAAATGAGCATCAGAGACAAAAGGTCAGCAGGAAATTAACCTTTAATAGACGGGAGGTTTGAGGGAGCAGACTGGACCACTAACCCTGATCTGGATCCAGCTGCAGACTGATCTGGATCCAGCTGCAGACTGGACCACTAACCCTGATCTGGATCCAGCTGCAGACTGGACCACTAACCCTCATCTGGGTCCAGCTGCAGACTGATCTGGATCCAGCTGCAGACTGATCTGGATCCAGCTGCAGACTGATCTGGATCCAGCTGCAGACTGATCTGGATCCAGCTGCAGACTGATCTGGATCCAGCTGCAGACTGCTCTGGGTCCAGCTGCAGACTGATCTGGATCCAGCTGCAGACTGATCTGGATCCAGCTGCAGACTGATCTGGGTCCAGCTGCAGACTGATCTGGGTCCAGCTGCAGGTCTGCAGGTACCACGTTAGCGAGCGGTGAGTTACTCAGAGTTTGTGTGTCAGCAGCTGCGAGGCGTCCTGCATGTTGCACCACTCGTTTTTTATTTTTACACTTCGCCTCTATTTCTGCCTGACCCGCCTTCATCTGAGAGATACAGAGCTGTTTCTGTTCACTGCAACACTGAAACGCACCACTTCCTGTTTAAATACCTCTAATTTAACACTGAAACGCACCACTTCCTGTTTAAATACCTCTAATTTAACACTGAAACGCACCACTTCCTGTTTAAATACCTCTAATTTAACACTGAAACGCACCACTTCCTGTTTAAATACCTCTAATTTAACACTGAAACGCACCACTTCCTGTTTAAATTGAATATTTATATTTATTTATTGATCTATTAATAATTTTGGAGCTGATCATCAAGAAGAAGAGGGATGATTTTGAACAGCAGATTAAAGTGTTTTAATTATATTTCATTATGAGTAGTTGGACTGAGATGAAGTGGACTGAGAGGACAGTAGAGACGTCTGGACTCTATTTTCTGTGATGTATTATTATCTGCTGGTTATTTTACACAGCATCATCGATGCTGTTTATCTGATTCCAATCAGTATTATTGATCATCTCAGCAGCTGTGATTGATTACAATGATCCTCTGTTGGCATGTTGTCTCCTGCAGAGCTGCACTGATCAGTCCAATAATCAATAACAGCAAATCAATCAGCCACTAACCTCAACACTGGTTGATGGTTAAAGTCATCTGAGATGTTACAGGACAGGAAAGGTTTGTTGTTAGGCGGCGTTCTCATCCTGTAAACCAGGTATTAGTCTGATCCCGGTGCGCTCTGCTGGCGTCCTAACAGCTGATGAATCCTGTGTGAACTCTGCAGACCAGCTGATCCCACAACACCTCCCACATCCAGGAGTTAAACCGCCCCCACAATCACTGCTACACCAGGAATTAGACCGAACCCGGCCTTCCTGGTGAGTTCATGATGTCACAACTCTTTCATTGTGAATCAGAACATGAAGTGAACTCATAAACAGGTCTGAGATCAGGGTGTGAAGGCAGCTGTGGACTCATCTGACCTGCAGCACATTAACACAACAAACCAACCAACAGCATCAGAGGTCAGACCTCTGCTAAACGCCACTAAAGGGCTTCAGGAGGAAACATGAAGAGGAGCAGCTCTCACCTGGTTCTGTGAACTTCATCTGAAGCTTCACAGCTGCCTCCACTCATCAGCTACCAACCAGCAGCACCGGAGACTTCCTCCACCCACCTCCTCACTGTCACAGTAGACACCATTACTAAACGACATCATCACGTCACAAACACCAGAACACGGATAGATCTTAAAGTTACAGAGAGTACGAGTACTGCATCCAGAGAGTCAGACAGACCATGAAGCAGGGGATGCTTTAGGGCGGGGCTACCTGCTGATTGACAGGTCGCTACCACGCCGTTGTCCGGTCTGTTAGTTGTACGTGTTTTCATCTTACAACTTTAACCCTTTAACCGTGTGTTTTCACTTCATCACAGTTAATCGGAACAATTTGGTCGCCTAAAAATGTTTCATTCAGAGTTCTGTTGTACTGAAGCTGCCCTCTCGTGTTACTTCTAGTTGCAAAAACCAAGATGCCGACGGCTAAAAAACCAAGGTTGCGTTCGAAAAGTCAAAAAATTACGTCCCAACGTCTTTTCCTAACCACTTCTCCTAACCACTTCTCCTAACGTCTTTTCCTAACCACTTCTAACGTCTCTTCCTAACCACTTCTCTTTGACCTGGATGGAAAACGTCATGAGGTCAAGGAAAGATGAGAAGGAGACTTCAGAAGGACTCAGAAGAATCCGTCTGCTCTTCCACTAGACTCCGTCATTATGATGCGACGGCGGCGGATGTTAGTGACGTCAGTCTGCCGTGGTGGAACTACAACGTTCTGAAGATGGACTACAAAAGGCACCGCGACCCCCCGAGCTTTTAAAGGTCTTTCAGTGACAGACTGCTTCACCTGCGGTGTGTTGAAGAGAGATACCACAGCTCCTCCTCCTGCTGCTGGAACACTCTATCAACAGATCCTAAAGATCATCTGACCTAAGGAGGACAAACATCACCTCATTACCAAGAAACAGGAACATATGATACTATAGAGTTAACTGTTGGATCAGATACTGGAAGTGGAGGCTGGACTTCTTCACACTTCTTTTGGGACATGTAATATTTATTTATGTTGATTATTTGTTAATTGGTTGTTTACTGTTCATTTTATTAGTTATTCTTGTTTTGTGTTTTACTGAGGTATTTAATATTTCATATATGTGTGAAATTAATAATTCATTAAAAATAAAGTGAAACTGAATGGTCGTCACCGTCCACTCATATTAAACATGAATCACAATTAGCGTATGAAAATAATATGCAAGATCAGCATATTGTTTATTATCATGAACGGCCAAACAGTGCGTCTCTTTAGATGCTGCAGCTGCAAGGCATTGTGGGATGTTATTCTCTCCTTTCCTTTGGTAAAGGATGCTCCAGTGTGTCCTAAAGGAGATGATAAAGGAAACATTGAAGCTCCTTTCCTTAACTTTTGGTGAATTCAAACAGCTCTTGTCCTGGATGTTACTGAGAGACTGAGAGGGTCATTTCACTCCGTTAGGAACCTTCCTGAGCAAAAAGGACTATTCAAACGCAACCCAAGAAGGACAAAAACCAAGATGGAGACGGACAAAAAACCGAGATGGAGACGACCAACAATCCGACATGGAGACGGACAAAACGCAGAAATCAAAGTTTCAAAACTGTAGTCCACAAACGAATGGGTGAATACGTCCTCACATCAGCGGTGAGCAGACGTCCACCTCCAGGTCTGAGAAGTGAAGCTGAAGCTGAAGAGTCTTAAACCTTCATCCTGTCTAGCAGCCAGCAGGGGGCGACTCCTCTGAGAGAATGAGCCTCCTTCTCTCCTGATTTATTACCTCAGGAGACATCGTAAACATGAGTTGATGGTCTCCATCGCTAGTTTCAACAGTTCTGTGTGTTTCCAAACAGTGTGACCTCCTGCAGTGAAAATCAGGGATCTGTTTCCTCCCCTTTAATGCTCTAATCCCTCCATCCCTTTAAATTAGGAAGAGCTTTAAAGCCTCAGGCCGGTACAGTAGAGCAGCAAGTCTCTGAGGGCAGCAGAGCTCGCCCTGATCTAACCACACACTGTGTGTGTGTGTGTGTGTGTGTGTGTGTGATGCAGACACACAGTGACTCATCCTCCGTCTCATCCAGTGTGATAAATGGAATAAATCAGAACACATTTATTTCCACTGGATGTGAAGTTTGAGGTCCCACTGATGATGTCACAACTGTCTGTGATTTGATTGGTTGCAACATCTCAGCAGGTGGAGATTCAAAATTGATATATCGCTTGATTTCTTAAAGTCAACTACAACTCCCAAGGTGCATTTCAGCAAGAATCACAGATTTCATCAACAAAGCATAAGATGAGGGTGTTGTTGAGGTAATTTAGTAGTTGGTTATAAATAGTTCAGTGACTGGTGGTGAGAACATGAACCTGTAAACCTTTAGGAGATCCACTAAAGATAACACAATCAAGGAAACAATTCAGATTTCAGTTCAACTTCAAGTCATTAAATCAACAACACGTCCAATCAGATGAATCCATGAACTGATCTGAGACCTGATTTGAATCCTCAGGTCTGAACTCATTCACAACCGTTTCATCCAGTTTTCATTTATTGCTGTCAAACAGCAGAAGTGGAGAGAAGAGACAGACATGAAACTAAATATTAAAACCACTATCTGTCCCAGATCCAGATCTGTCTCCGTCTCACTCAGGTTCACTGTGAGACTCTGTCTCTGTCTCTGTCCGCTGAGCTCAGGTCAGATTTATCTCCACTGTTTTATTCATGTCAAAGGAAACATTTCTACCTCCTCTCTCTCTCTCTCTGTGTTATATAAGCTCTCTCGCTCTATTTCTGGAGCGAAGGATTTCTCAGAGGAAGCTGCCGAGTCAGTGGGACGGCTAAAAATAACCGCAGACATCTGATTGGCTGAGAGCACGAGGCTCCTTCTGCATACGTAATGAGGCGGGGGGAGAAAAAGGATGAATGAAAACCAGCAGGCAGGACGGAGGCGGTTCTACGCTGCTCAGGGATGTAAATATACAACATCTGGTTGGCTGATTGGACGTCACAAAGGTTAAACCAGTAGCACAAAGGCTAACGCAGTAACACAAAGGCTAACGCAGTAGCACAAAGGTTAAACCAGTAGCACAAAGGTTAAACCAGTAGCACAAAGGCTAACGCAGTAACACAAAGGCTAACGCAGTAGCACAAAGGTTAAACCAGTAGCACAAAGGTTAAACCAGTAGCACAAAGGTTAAACCAGTAGCACAAAGGTTAAACCAGTAGCACAAAGGCTAACGCAGTAGCACAAAGGTTAAACCAGTAGCACAAAGGTTAAACCAGTAGCACAAAGGTTAAACCAGTAACACAAAGGTTAACGCAGTAGCACAAAGGTTAAACCAGTAACACAAAGGTTAACGCAGTAGCACAAAGGCTAACGCAGTAGCACAAAGGTTAAACCAGTAACACAAAGGCTAAGGCAGTAGCACAAAGGCTAACCCAGTAACACAAAGGTTAAACCAGTAGCACAAAGGCTAACGCAGTAACACAAAGGTTAAACCAGTAACACAAAGGTTAACGCAGTAGCACAAAGGCTAACGCAGTAGCACAAAGGTTAAACCAGTAACACAAAGGCTAAGGCAGTAGCACAAAGGCTAACCCAGTAACACAAAGGTTAAACCAGTAGCACAAAGGCTAACGCAGTAGCACAAAGGTTAAACCAGTAACACAAAGGCTAACGCAGTAACACAAAGGTTAAACCAGTAGCACAAAGGTTAAACCAGTAGCACAAAGGCTAACGCAGTAACACAAAGGTTAAACCAGTAGCACAAAGGCTAACGCAGTAGCACAAAGGCTAACCCAGTAGCATTATGGCTAACCCAGTAGCACAAAGGCTAACGCAGTAGCAACTTTCTAGCAGTAGAAAGTTAAAGGGACTGTTTGTAACTTCATGCTGCATCCTGCTACACCCTGCTGCATCCTGCTGCACCCTGCTACACCCTGCTGCATCCTGCTATACCCTGCTGCACCCTGCTATACCCTGCTGCACCCTGCTGCATCCTGCTGCACCCTGCTGCACCCTGCTATACCCTGCTGCACCCTGCTACACCCTGCTGCATCCTGCTGCACCCTGCTATACCCTGCTGCACCCTGCTACACCCTGCTGCATCCTGCTATACCCTGCTGCACCCTGTTATACCCTGCTGCATCCTGCTGCACCCTGCTGCACCCTGCTGCATCCTGCTGCACCCTGCTGCACCCTGCTGCACATCATTCCTCCCATCAGCGCTCAGTGTGGACTGTTCATCTCCACTGAGACAGACAGCAGAGATGGAGGAGTGAAGCAGGAAGCAGCTGGATGAGAGGATGATGGAGGGTCAACAGAGACATCCAGCCGCAGTCATAGTTTTTGTTTTTAGTGAAGTCAGTTTAAGTCATGAAATGACATCACTGGTGCAGCTCCCTGTCGTCCAATCAGACCAGCAGAAAGCCGCGTGGAGGCGGAGCTTCAGGGCTCTTGCACGATGTCCTCTTATTGTTTTTGACTCAAACATGTTCACAGTGAAGACGGAGACCAACAACAGCTGGCGGATGACTGACAGCTGATTCTGCGGTTGCCTAGCAACAGCACAGAGATGCAGGCTGTGGCGATGTGATGGAGCTTCGGCTCGGCCTCACAGAGCGGGTTGGAGAGGCACCGACATCATCGACACCCAGTAAGAAGTATTGGTTGAGCGTCGGGGGCCTGAGGACGGTCCACAGGGAGGATTCGTGGTCTCCAGAGGATGACCTTGGAGGCACTCTGATGAGTCTGAAGGAAACAGGAGAGGATGCTGACAGGTCAGCCTCTGGATCAGCCAATCAGCACGTCACTTTGAAGAGTTCACCTGAGCTTCTTTTACATATTTTACTGTAACTAGATGAAGAAACGACAGAGCTGTGTGTGATGACACTTGTTGGAGTGTTTCCTCCGTCATGTCTGCGTCCTGCTGGTTGATGGAGGCTGAATCACAGCTGACAGCTTATATAAGCTCTCTGTACTCTGAGTATTACTCTGAGTATTATTCTGAGTATTCTGAGTATTATTCTGAGTATTACTCTGAATATTACTCTGAGTATTATTCTGAGTATTATTCTGAATATTATTCTGAGTATTATTCTGAATATTACTCTGAGTATTATTCTGAGTATTACTCTGAATATTACTCTGAGTATTATTCTGAGTATTATTCTGAGTATTACTCTGAGTATTATTCTGAATATTACTCTGAGTATTACTCTGAGTATTATTCTGAGTATTATTCTGAGTATTACTCTGAATATTACTCTGAGTATTATTCTGAGTATTACTCTGAATATTACTCTGAGTATTATTCTGAGTATTATTCTGAGTATTACTCTGAATATTACTCTGAGTATTATTCTGAGTATTATTCTGAGTATTACTCTGAGTATTATTCTGAATATTACTCTGAGTATTACTCTGAGTATTATTCTGAGTATTATTCTGAGTATTACTCTGAATATTACTCTGAGTATTATTCTGAGTATTATTCTGAGTATTACTCTGAATATTACTCTGAGTATTATTCTGAGTATTACTCTGAATATTACTCTGAGTATTATTCTGAGTATTATTCTGAATATTACTCTGAGTATTATTCTGAGTATTATTCTGAGTATTATTCTGAGTATTACTCTGAATATTACTCTGAGTATTATTCTGAGTATTACTCTGAATATTACTCTGAGTATTATTCTGAGTATTATTCTGAGTATTACTCTGAGTATTATTCTGAGTATTACTCTGAATATTACTCTGAGTATTATTCTGAGTATTATTCTCCCAACATGGCCTCAATCCTCCCACTGGAGAGACCGGGCTCCAAGGTGGGATTCACACAGCTGAAGATGAGCGTGAACGTTTCTTCCTCTTTGATCTGTCGGCCTGGAAACCCTCAGCTGTTCAAATTCACACGCACAGCTGTTCAAGTTCAAACTCATCTGTTCAAGTTCACACACACAGCTGTTCAAGTTCACACACATCTGTTCACATTCACACGCACATCTGTTCAAGTTCACACACATCTGTTCACATTCACACACACAGCTGTTCAAGTTCACACTCATCTGTTCACGTTCACACACACAGCTGTTCAAGTTCACACACATCTGTTCACATTCACACGCACATCTGTTCAAGTTCACACACATCTGTTCACATTCACACACACAGCTGTTCAAGTTCACACTCATCTGTTCATGTTCACATGCACATCCTCCTCCTCTTCTTCTTACTCCTCCTCCTCATCCTCCTCCTCCTCTTCTTCCTCCTCCTCCTCCTCTTCTTCCTCCTCCTCCTCCTCCTCCTCTTCATCCTCCTCTTCTTTCTCATCCTCCTCCTCCTCCTCTGCTTCCTCCTCTTCCTCTTCCTCCTCCCCCTCCTCTTCCAGTAACAGGAAGCAGGAGGCGGGCCTACAGCCCTCCCAGTAATGTGCCTCACTACATCCTCATTAACACCAATTAACAGGGTAAACCTGTTAACAACAGCTAACAACAGCTAGCAGCAGCAGCTAACAACAGCTAACAACAGCTAACAACAGCTAACAGCAGCAGCTAACAACAGCTAACAGCAGCAGCTAACAACAGCTAACAACAGCTAACAACAGCTAACAGCAGCTAACAGCAGCAGCTAACAACAGCTAACAACAGCTAACAGCAGCTAACAACAGCTAACAACAGCTAACAGCAGCTAACAACAGCAGCTAACAACAGCTAACAACAGCTAACAACAGCTAACAGCAGCTAACAACAGCAGCTAACAACAGCTAACAACAGCTAACAGCAGCTAACAGCAGCAGCTAACAACAGCTAACAACAGCTAACAGCAGCTAACAACAGCTAACAGCAGCTAACAACAGCTAACAGCAGCTAACAGCAGCTAACAACAGCTAACAGCAGCTAACAACAGCTAACAGCAGCTAACAACAGCTAATGGGTTGATAAACACAGGAACACACTGGGGGGGGGAAGACATCTGGGAGAGACGGAGGTAATTAAAAAACAATAATAATTAATCCCAGTTTCCCAGAGAAGGTAAAGAGACAGCAGGTCAAATATACCGAGCTAATGATTTCATCAAAGTGGGAAGATATGCAGATGAATGTCTGCAGCTGCTCAGGCCTCTCCTTCACACCTTCAC
Source organism: Sebastes fasciatus (assembly GCF_043250625.1). Classification (NCBI taxonomy): domain Eukaryota; kingdom Metazoa; phylum Chordata; class Actinopteri; order Perciformes; family Sebastidae; genus Sebastes; species Sebastes fasciatus. The sequence goes on along the minus strand of NC_133809.1, from coordinate 884,061 downwards.
ACCTTCACACACAGGTTTATTCATGTTCCTCGCTGCAGCTTCTTCAACTGATTCACTGACAGATCAACAACTTTGTTTGGGATTTTGTCCCCTTTATAGTTCTCGCTCACACCTTTAAGTATCTTTCACACCTGTACTTTGTCTTTAGTGTTCGTTCACACCTGTAGGTTCTCTTCAAATCTCTTCAACATCTGTAGTTTGTCTTTAGGTCTAATTCACACCTTTTGTTTGGCTTTAGGTCTCTGCCACACCGGTAGGTTTTCTTTAAGTATCTTTCACACCTGATGTTTGGCTTTGGGCCTGTTAGAAACCTGTAGTTAGTCTGTTAGTGTCTTATCACACCAGTACTTTCACAGGTGACGTTGCTCCGCTAGTTTCTGGTCGTACAGGTGACGTCGCTCCGCTAGTTTCTGGTCGTACAGGTGACGTCGCTCCGCTAGTTTCTGGTCGTACAGGTGACGTCGCTCCGCTAGTTTCTGGTCGTATAGTTGATGTCACTTCGCTTGTTTCTGGCCGTACAGGTGACGTCGCTCCGCTAGTTTCTGGTCGTACAGTTGATGTCACTCCGCTAGTTTCTGGTCGTACAGGTGACGTCGCTCCGCTAGTTTCTGGTCGTACAGGTGACGTCGCTCCGCTAGTTTCTGGTCGTACAGGTGACGTCGCTCCGCTAGTTTCTGGTCGTACAGGTGACGTCGCCCCGCTAGTTTCTGGTCGTACAGGTGACATCGCTCTGCTAGTTTCTGGTCGTACAGGTGAAATTCGCTCCCCTAGTTTCTGGTCGTACAGGTGACGTCGCCCCGCTAGTTTCTGGTCGTACAGGTGACATCGCTCTGCTAGTTTCTGGTCGTACAGGTGAAATTCGCTCCCCTAGTTTCTGGCCGTACAGGTGACGTCGCTCCGCTAGTTTCTGGTCGTGTAGTTGATGTCACTCCGCTAGTTTCTGGTCGTACAGGTGACGTCGCTCCGCTAGTTTCTGGTCGTACAGGTGACGTCGCTCCGCTAGTTTCTGGTCGTACAGGTGACGTCGCTCCGCTAGTTTCTGGTCGTACAGGTGACGTCGCCCCGCTAGTTTCTGGTCGTACAGGTGACATCGCTCTGCTAGTTTCTGGTCGTACAGGTGAAATTCGCTCCCCTAGTTTCTGGTCGTACAGGTGACGTCGCTCCGCTAGTTTCCGGTCGTACAGGTTATGTCGCTCCGCTGGTTTCTGGTCGTACAGGTGACGTCGCTCCGCTGGTTTCTGGTCGTGCAGGTGACGTCGCTCCGCTGGTTTCTGGTCGTACAGGTGACGTCGCTTCGCTAGTTTCTGGTCGTATAGGTGACGTTGCTAAAGTACTTTCTGGTCGTACAGGTGACGTCGCTCCAGTAATTTCTGCTCATACAGGTGACGTCGCTCCGCTGGTTTCTGGTCGTACAGGTGACGTCGCTCCAGTAGTTTCTGGTCGTATAGGTGAAGTCGCTCCAGTAGTTTCTGGTCGTACAGGTGATGTCGCTCCGCTGGTTTCTGGTCGTACAGGTGACGTCGCTCCAGGTTGTGTGTGAATCTTACCGTTGTTGGTGCAGTATATCGTCTATCTGCTGTCTGACTTGTGGATCTTTAGTTAATATTCACTCTTTGATATAATAAAATAAAATAATAAATAAAGTTGTTTTTCTTTTTACTGTCACATAAAGCTGAACTGAACTAAACATCTCCAGACTCCATCTGAGCTCCGTGGCCTCGGAGGAATCTGGATTATACCGAACTTCAGGATTATACGAGGCTCCCCCCTCGTCGTCCTCGACAACCAACAGAGATAACAGAGATAACAGCCTGTAGGAGTTCTTTAGTGTGATTCAGTCGGTGACAGTGAAGAGAGGAGCTACGATGCTGCTCTAACATTCACACAACACTCACTCACATGTTCACTGACCGAGTCCACGACAACGAGAGGAAAACATCTGGAGGGTTAAAAGCTGAAAACATCTGGAGGGTTAAAGGCTGAAAACATCTGGAGGGTTAAAGCTGAAAATATCAGGAGGGTTAAAAACTGAAAACATCAGGAGGGTTAAAGGCTGAAAAAATCTGGAGGGTTAAAAACTGAAAACATCAGGAGGGTTAAAGGCTGAAAACATCTGGTTGGTTAAAAGCTGAAAACATCTGGAGGGTTAAAAGCTGTCAGTTTACTCCATTGCTTCTGATCACACTGATGGTTTTAGATCGGTTTAACTTCTTCAGACTGATTTTAAAGCCAACCGATGCTGACATCGATATTTGGGAGCGGATATTTCACGCCTGTAGTTCATCTTTAGGCCTCTTTCTACAGCAGTGCATCATGGTCTACCAGCTTATCATGTGTCTGTGTGTCCAGCTGATCTCAGAGCAGCCTGTAGGGGGCGCTGCTGTCGGCCTTGTGTCGCCCACAGAGCAACAGCCTCTAGGGGGCGCCGCTGTCGGCCTGGTGACAGCCTGCTGTCGGTCTGGTGTCGCTCACAGAGAAGCAGCCAGACAGACGGACTGTTTGACCTTTTCCATCCAGATGAGCTGCGACTGCTCTCAGAGCACTGAGGAGACTTCATGAGGCAGAAAATGAGCCCGTATGGCTGTGAAATCACATCAGTATCACAAAGTCAACAACAAACACAACAACAACTATCACACTCTGAGACTGACTGACTGGCTGCAGGCTGCATCACGATGATGACCACAGTGATGATGATGATGATGGTGATGATGATGATGATGATGATGATGACGGTGACGATGGCGATGGCAATGGGGATGATGATGAAGATGGAGTGTGAAGATCAACGACCACAGATCACCACCATCTACATGTTCTACAGGGTTGAAATTTAAATTAGTTTTGATTTGATTCTATTTTATTTCACGGCGTTGTTGAATCCTTGACTCTGATTGGTCAATCACGGCGTTGTTGAATCCTTGACTCTGATTGGTCAATCACGGCGTTGTTGAATCCTTGACTCTGATTGGTCAATCACGGCGTTCTAGACTGGACTCTGGAGGAGCGTTTCTGCCATCTTCAATAAATAACCGTGTAATAATAACGGCATATCGCCCCGTCGGGGTTTGACCCGCTAGCTCTACATCATCTCTCCCTCAGTTCAGAATTTACTTTCGTTTTCAGAGTGTTTGCTAGTTTTAGTTTAGTTTAGTTTCAGTTTTTCAGAAAGGTTGTTTTAGTTTTTATATTTTTAGTTTTTATATATTTAGATTTTATATATTAAATTTTTTTATACATTTAGTTTTTATATATTTATAGTTTCATAGAATCAATCAGAAAATCAAGTGAATGAGCAGAAACAGGAAGTTCGGTGCACTAAAGCCTCCATTTACCTGATGTCAAACAAACGCACAGATGCTGCTTCCTAATCCCCTCCCTCCCTTCCTCCTCCCTCCCTTTCTCCCTCCCTCCCTCCTTCCTTCCTTCCTTCCTCACTCACTCCCTTCCTTCCTCCCTTCCTCCCTCACTTCCTCTGTTGCGTCCCGGCTCGGCTGCAGACCCCCCCAGGAAGAGGAAGTGAGTTTCCGTGACCTCAGCGACGTCGGCCCACTGAACTGTGTGCATGTAAGTAACAGCGATGTGATGTGATGTGATGTAATACGCCTCCTCTCCCTCTAATCTGTGACATATAAGATTACAGATAATCTGTGAGCTGACGTCACACCACAGGAAACACTCACTACGCTGAGTCAGTACCACGATGTGTTATTAGAGTCATATTAAAGTCATAATCTCCTGTTCATGTCGTCTCTCTGGGGCTGCAGCGGGTATCTGTTCACATCTTCACATTCACAATCACATCTTCTGCAAAAGCCGGTTTTCATTTTTTACAACAAACCAAGTTAAGGTCTCATCGCTTCTAATGGTGCCGTCAAAAACGTTCTACAAGTGAAACACAAACGTGCTTTTGTGATTTTACCCCAAAGAGCTTTGATGTCATTTCACTAATGGTCAAAATGATGACGAGCAAAAACCAAGATGATGACGAGCAAAAACCAAGATGATGACGAGCAAAAACCAAGATGATGACGAGCAAAAACCAAGATGGGGACGAGCAAAAACCAAGATGGAGACGGAAAAAAACCAAGATGGAGACGGACCAA
>NC_133809.1:867455-874955 GCF_043250625.1 Sebastes fasciatus | reverse complement strand
AAACGACCTTCATTTATATATATATATATATATAAAATAAAAATGACGAATCACAGCTAAATCTGAGGAGACAAAAGAAAAACATATTTATGATACAATAAAATAGTTGTTTCTTTATTAATAATAACGATAATACAAATCAGCTTTTTTCTGGTAGAACACTGTACAATTCCTATTTCAACTGAAACAATAAAAGAGAATAAATAAATACTCACAAACGTTTTAAGGTTGAATTGCTCACAGCTGTCCGTCAGTACAAACTGTGATGAAGGTGAAAAAGACGTTATTTATTTAAGGTGTCACGAGTTAGAGGTTGTGAATCAGTGACGTAGAAGGTTAAATTAACAGCACTAATTATCCTTATATATCAAATAAAACCCTTTCAATATGCAGACAATATCATTTTCTCATGATTTGTTTCTTAAAAGGGAAATAAACGAGTGCTTATAATGGAGGATAATAAATTCTATACTCATTTAAAAAAGGTTGACACGCTCACATGTAGAATATTATAAACATTTAGTTTGGTTTTAATTCCCTTTTTATTTTAAGTATTCTTCCTTTTTCCAATTTATTATTTTTGTTTTCTTTTACTAAATCAGTCTGTTTTGTCATATGGAGGCAGAATTATGACCCATTCATCAGTGAGAATGAAAACTCATAAAATAATTTAATAAAAACCAAACAAACCTGATGTGTCATGTTACTTTACTTATTAAGAACATTTATTTAAGTTTTACTTTTTTTTTCTGAGGAATGGAAACATGAAGTTACACCAGTTGTGAGAAGTTCTGTGATTACATAATCCACCACCCTGCATATAGTGGGCTTTTACTTTGACGGGCTGTTTCCGGTCTCAGTGCAGCCGGTTTAACGGAATCTGCCGCCAAGCATCACGAGCCGAAAAACACATCCTCACGAGCCCTCACTGCGCACAGCTGAGGCGGGAAAACTACACACTGATCGATCCGTTATCGATTGATCAACTTGGTGGACACTGAAAGAGGAATAAATATAAATCTGATAATAAACGTGCTTTTATTGTGTAATCAACAGGTTGTTTCCGTTTCCATCTATTTATTTTCTCCTTCAGTTTAACAAAAACAACAATTTAACAGTTTAACAGTTTAACAGTTTAACATTTTAACATTTTAACAGTTTAACATTTTAACAGTTTAACAGTTTAACAGTTTAACATTTTAACAGTTTAACATTTTAACAGTTTAACATTTTAACATTTTAACATTTTAACAGTTTAACATTTTAACAGTTTAACATTTTAACAGTTTAACATTTTAACAGTTTAACAGTTTAACAGTTTAACAGTTTAACATTTTAACATTTTAACAGTTTAACATTTTAACAGTTTAACATTTTAACAGTTTAACATTTTAACAGTTTAACAGTTTAACATTTTAACATTTTAACAGTTTAACATTTTAACAGTTTAACATTTTAACATTTTAACAGTTTAACAGTTTAACAGTTTAACATTTAACAGTTTAACATTTTAACATTTTAACAGTTTAACATTTAACATTTTAACATTTTAACATTTTAACAGTTTAACAGTTTAACATTTTAACATTTTAACAGGAAATGGTCAAAGTGACGGTTTGTTGCTGCTGTATGTTGGAGGAAGTACTCCGATCTTCTACTTCAGTAAAAACACAAGTTAAAGTTCTGCATTAAAAAGTTCACTTTAGTAAAAGTACAAAAGTATGACCATCAAAATATACTTAAAGTACCAACAGTAAAAGTACTATGGAGAATGTCCCAAATATTACTGAATAACAAATGTTGGATCGTTGGATCTTGCTAGCATAACATTAGCTTAATGCTAGCATAACATTAGCTTAATGCTAGCATAACATTAGCTTAATGCTAGCATAACATTAGCTTTATGCTAGCATAACGTTAGCTTAATGCTAGCATAACATTAGCTTTATGCTAGCATAACATTAGCTTAATGCCAGCATAACATTAGCTTAATGCTAGCATAAAATTAGCTTTATGCTAGCATAACATTAGCTTAATGCTAGCATAACATTAGCTTAATGCTAGTATAACGTTAGCTTAATGCTAGCATAATGTTAGCTTAATGCCAGCATAACATTAGCTTAATGCCAGCATAACGTTAGCTTAATGCTAGCATTAGCTTAATGCTAGCATAACGTTAGCTTAATGCTAGCATAACGTTAGCTTAATGCTAGCATTAGCTTAATGCTAGCATAACGTTAGCTTAATGCTAGCATAACATTAGCTTAATGCTAGCATGACGTTACTGCTACTAGTACTACTGCTACTACTACTACTACTAGTAGTACTACTACTAATACTACTACTACTAGTACTACTGCTACTACTACTACTACTAGTAGTACTACTACTAATACTACTACTACTAGTACTACTGCTACTACTACTACTACTAGTAGTACTACTACTAATACTACTGCTACTACTACTACTACTAGTACTACTGCTACTACTACTACTACTACTACTGCTACTACTACTACTACTACTAGTAGTACTACTACTAGTACTACTACTACTACTACTACTACTAGTAGTACTACTACTAATACTATTACTACTAATACTACTGCTACTAGTACTACTGCTACTACTACTACTAGTAGTACTACTACTAATACTACTACTACTAGTACTACTGCTACTACTACTACTACTACTAGTACTACTACTACTAGTACTACTGCTACTACTACTACTAGTACTACTACTAATACTACTACTACTAGTACTACTGCTACTACTACTACTACTAGTACTACTGCTACTACTACTAGTACTACTGCTACTACTACTGCTGCTACTAGTACTACTGCTACTACTACTACTACTACTACTGCTACTAGTACTACTGCTACTACTACTACTACTACTAATACTACTACTACTAGTACTACTGCTACTACTACTACTACTACTAGTACTACTACTACTACTACTACTAGTACTACTAGTACTACTGCTACTACTACTACTACTACTAGTACTACTAGTACTACTGCTACTACTACTACTACTACTAGTACTACTAGTACTACTACTAGTACTACTGCTACTACTACTACTACTATTACTACTACTACTAGTACTAGTACTACTAGTACTACTGCTACTACTACTACTACTAGTACTACTAGTACTACTGCTACTACTACTACTACTACTAGTACTACTAGTACTAGTACTACTACTAGTACTACTACTACTAGTACTACTGCTACTACTACTACTACTACTACTAGTACTACTAGTACTACTGCTACTACTAGTACTACTAGTACTACTGCTACTACTACTAGTACTACTGCTACTACTACTACTACTAATACTACTACTACTACAACATCAACAACAGAGTCCACAGAGGGGACATTTAATGTTAAAAAGCAGCCAGACAGACAGTTAAAGTACATTTGACTCACATGATTTGACCGGATGTCCTCCATGGAGACATGGGATGTCCTCCATGGAGACATGGGATGTCCTCCATGGAGACATTAAATGTCCCCGAACTTGCTGTACAGAAGTGGCGCCAAAATATCCTGGAGAGCTGCCATCTTGAGATTTTAACGTCATTTAAATGGAGCCAGAGAGCAGCGCTGCGCATGCGCGAATGCAGGCGAGTGACCAGCCCGCCTTTTTTCTGACAGCAGTCTCTAGATGAGGCCGGACGATGAGGCCGGACGAGGCCGGACGATGAGGCCGGACGAGGCCGGACCATGAGGCCGGACGATGAGGCCGCCGGACGATGAGGCCGGACCATGAGGCCGGAAGAGGCCGGACCATGAGGCCGGACCATGAGGCCGGAAGAGGCCGGACCATGAGGCCGCCGGACGATGAGGCCGGACCATGAGGCCGGACCATGAGGCCGGAAGAGGCCGGACCATGAGGCCGGACCGTGAGGCCGGACCATGAGGCCGGAAGAGGCCGGACGATGAGGCCAGACGCAGCTCGATGGCACCTTCAAATGGGGTCGTGTTTACCGTGCGTACAACACGGGAAGTTGTATACACCATATAATATGCGTGGCGTTCAAGTGGTTAAGTCGTGAAGAACACCGCTGCTAAGCGACGGCTATATTAACGTTACTGTCCGAGTCTAGAAGCCACGGAGGCTAACAAGTTAGCAAGCTAGCAAGCGGGTAAAATAATGCCGTAAATGCAGACATAATGACAGAGGAGAAAGATCCGGCCGTTGGGGATATCAGACATGTTATAAAATTACCAAGAAAAACAATATAGGCTACGACTAAAATATATTAACTTATTATGTACCGAAAAATGAACTTCCGCCTCCGCCATTTCTCACAACGCCAACAAACACGTCACAAGTCGTGAACTCGGAGCGTTCAGAAACTTTCCACTTACGAGGTCTTGAATACGACATGAGGGGGCGTTCATAGGCCAACTCGTAACCACGGTAACCACGGTAAACACGGTAAACAAGGTAAACACGACCCCATTGAAGGCACCGTGAGTCCATGGATGTATAAAGAGACGTCTGAAAATCAGAGGATATAAATCAACCTCCCAGTAAGAACTCTTAAATATCCCTCATTTAAATCATGATGTCCTAAAAGTAGTAAAATATCTGTTTATACTTGCTTTTTGGGCATTTTATGGACATTTTTTTCCCTGACATTTTTCTGACATTTTCTTTTCCTTCTTTTCTGATATTTTTGGACATTTTTTAAACTTTATTTTCTGACATTTGTTTTTTACTTTTTTTGGACATTTTTTGTGAATTTTTTTCAGATATTGTTTGGACATTTTTTGAAAACCTTTTGGACATTTTTCAAACATTTTTTTTACTTTTTCTAAACATTTTTTCAGACATTTTTGTTTTTACTTTTTTTCTAATATTATTTTAAAACTTTTTTTCGGAAATTTTTTTGAAACTTTTTTTCAGACATTTTTTTGTTTTACTTTTTTTCTAACATTTTTTTTAAACTTTTTTTCAGACATTTTTTTTTAAAACTTTATTTCTGACCTTTGTTTTTACTTTTTTTCGGACATTTTTTGGACATTTTTTTTAAACTTTTTGTTTGGACATTTTCTTGTAACTTTTTTTCTGACTTTTCTTTTACTTTTTCATTTTGGATCCTTGACATGAAAAAGTTTGAGATTGCTCTCAAAATCTGTGAGCTGGATTTTTATAACTTTCATTTATGTCCATCGCTCACTTCCTGCTCCTCTGGGAAGCAGCCGGGCCAAAAGTTTAATAAATAAATAAATAAGTTGGAGTTAAAGTTTGATTTGCTTTACAACAATACTATTGTCACTATTTACTCTTCCTTAATGTTACACTTAACTTCATTTTATTTCCTTTTTTTTCAAGCTAAATCAATTCTTTTTAATCTCTTGATTAGTATATTATTTATTTATTTATTTATTTATTTCGTGTGACCAATATCAACATGGGGTGGGGCGTTCCTCTTTCTATGTTTTTATTTCATGTCACAGACACTCAGTTATGTTTTGCATTTGATATGATAACCTTTACCGTATCTGCAAAAAAAAACAATAAAAAAGATTTTGAAAGAATAAATAAAGTCATCAGACTGTACATGTCTTCCCTCGGTTTTTATTTTTGTTGTATTTTCACAGAATGCTCATTATAGACATCGTCACATGACCATATTAATATTCACTGACAGTAAACATGTATTAGACGCGTTAACCGGACCATGTGACCGGTCTATCCGGTGTAGGGAAACCTGAGGAGCGCGGCCTGTCCGGGGCCGAGCCTCAGCTCCATCAGGTCCACGCTGCTGTCCACCGGCAGGACGCTGCTGTTGGTGCTGAAGACGACCGCGGCCTGCCGAGGCAGCGCCGCGCCGCTCAGCTGCAGCACCGCCGCCTCGTCCTCCGCCCAGTTGAAGGCGGCCAGGAAACGGGGACTCTGATCCCAGACCCGCAGGTACGCCAGCGAGGAGGAGGAGTTAGAGAGGAGCAGGAAGTCTCCGAACAGCAGCGAGCGCTCTTTACCGCGGAGCTCGCTCAGAGCGCTGAAAAAACTGAGACACGCCAGATGCTCGGCGCTCCTCTCCTGCAGGGACAGAACCGTACACATTACTGACACAACACAATACTTCTGTACTACTACTACTACTACTACTACTACTAATACTAATACTTCTAGTACTAACAGTTAGCTTAACAGTTAGTTTAACAGTTAGCTTACAGGTAGTAACGACGACTGATGCTGATACTAATGCTACTACTACTGCTACTACTACTACTACTACTGATACTACTACTACTACTACTGCTACTACTACTCTTAATGCTGATACTACTACTACTACTACTGTTACTGATACTAGTACTACTAATGCTGATACGACTGCTACTACTACTACTACTACTGCTACTACTACTACTACTACTACTGCTACTGCTACTACTACTACTACTACTACTACTGCTACTGCTACTAATACTACTACTGCTACTACTACTCTTAATGCTGATACTACTACTATTAATGCGGATACTACTACTACTACTACTGCTACTACTACTACTACTACTACTGCTACTACTACTACTACTACTGCTACTACTACTACTGCTACTACTACTACTACTACTGCTACTACTACTACTGCTACTACTACTACTACTACTGCTACTACTACTACTACTACTACTACTACTACTACTGCTACTGCTACTACTACTACTACTACTACTACTGCTACTACTACTACTACTACTACTACTACTACTGCTACTACTACTACTGCTACTACTACTACTACTACTGCTACTACTACTCTTAATGCTGATACTACTACTATTAATGCGGATACTACTACTACTACTGATACTACTACTACTACTACTACTACTGCTACTACTACTACTGCTACTACTACTACTACTACTGCTACTACTACTACTACTACTACTACTACTACTGCTACTGCTACTACTACTACTACTACTACTACTGCTACTACTACTACTACTACTACTACTACTACTACTGCTACTACTACTCTTAATGCTGATACTACTACTACTACTGCTACTACTACTACTGCTACTACTACTGTTACTGATACTAGTACTACTAATGCTGATACGACTACTACTACTACTGTTACTAGTACTACTAATGCTGATACGACTGCTACTACTACTACTACTACTACTGCTACTACTACTACTACTACTACTGCTACTGCTACTACTACTACTACTACTACTGCTACTACTACTCTTAATGCTGATACTACTACTATTAATGCGGATACTACTACTACTACTGCTACTACTACTACTACTACTACTACTGCTACTACTACTCTTAATGCTGATACTACTACTATTAATGCGGATACTACTACTACTACTACTACTGCTACTACTACTACTACTACTGCTACTACTACTACTGCTACTACTACTACTACTACTGCTACTACTACTACTACTACTACTACTACTGCTACTG
>NC_133809.1:829955-834955 GCF_043250625.1 Sebastes fasciatus | reverse complement strand
AATAACTAGCGACGTGATGTTGTAATATGTTAATAACTAGCGACGTAATATTGTAATATATTAATAACTAGTGGTGTGACGTTGTAATATGTTAATAACTAGCGACGTGATGTTGTAATATGTTAATAACTAGTGACGTGATGTTGTAATATGTTAATAACTAGTGATGTAATATTGTAATATGTTAATAACTAGTGATGTGATGTTGTAATATGTTAATAACTAGCGACGTGATGTTGTAATATGTTAATAACTAGCGACGTAATATTGTAATATATTAATAACTAGTGACGTGACGTTGTAATATGTTAATAACTAGCGACGTGATGTTGTAATATGTTAATAACTAGCGACGTGATGTTGTAATATGTTAATAACTAGCGACGTGATGTTGTAATATGTTAATAACTAGCGACGTAATATTGTAATATATTAATAACTAGTGATGTGACGTTGTAATATGTTAATAACTAGCGACGTGATGTTGTAATATGTTAATAACTAGTGATGTGATGTTGTAATATGTTAATAACTAGCGACGTGATGTTGTAATATGTTAATAAGTAGCGACGTGATGTTGTAATATATTAATAACTAGTGATGTGATGTTGTAATATATTAATAACTAGTGATGTGATGTTGTAATATGTTAATAACTAGTGATGTGATGTTGTAATATATTAATAACTAGTGATGTGATGTAATATGTTAATAACTAGTGATTTGATGTTGTAATATATTAATAACTAGTGATGTGATGTTGTAATATATTAATAACTAGTGATGTGATGTTGTAATATGTTAATAACTAGTGATGTGATGTTGTAATATGTTAATAACTAGTGATGTGATGTTGTAATATATTAATAACTAGCGATGTGATGTTGTAATATGTTAATAACTAGCGACGTGATGTTGTAATATGTTAATAACTAGCGACGTGATGTTGTAATATGTTAATAACTAGTGATTTGATGTTGTAATATATTAATAACTAGTGATGTGATGTTGTAATATGTTAATAACTAGTGATTTGATGTTGTAATATGTTAATAACTAGTGATGTGATGTTGTAATATGTTAATAACTAGTGATGTGATGTAATATGTTAATAACTAGTGACGTGATGTAATATATTAATAACTAGCGACGTGATGTTGTAATATGTTAATAACTAGTGATGTGATGTAATATATTAATAACTAGCGATGTGATGTTGTAATATGTTAATAACTAGTGATGTGATGTAATTTATTAATAACTAGTGATGTGATGTTGTAATATATTAATAACTAGTGACGTGATGTAATATATTAATAACTAGTGATGTGATGTAATATGTTAATAACTAGTGACGTGATGTAATATATTAATAACTAGTGATGTGATGTTGTAATATGTTAATAACTAGTGACGTGATGTAATATATTAATAACTAGCGACGTGATGTTGTAATATGTTAATAACTAGTGATGTGATGTAATTTATTAATAACTAGTGATGTGATGTTGTAATATGTTAATAACTAGTGATGTGATGTTGTAATATATTAATAACTAGTGATGTGATGTAATATGTTAATAACTAGTGATTTGATGTTGTAATATGTTAATAACTAGTGATTTGATGTTGTAATATATTAATAACTAGTGATTTGATGTTGTAATATATTAATAACTAGTGATTTGATGTTGTAATATATTAATAACTAGTGACATGATGTTGTAATATATTAATAACTAGTGACGTGATGTTGTAATATATTAATAACTAGTGACATGATGTTGTAATATATTAATAACTAGTGATATGATGTAGTAATATATTAATAACTAGCGATGTGATGTTGTAATATATTAATAACTAGTGATATGATGTAGTGATATATTAATAACTAGTGATTTGATGTTGTAATATATTAATAACTAGTGATGTGATGTTGTAATATATTAATAACTAGTGATTTGATGTTGTAATATATTAATAACTAGTGATGTGATGTTGTAATATATTAATAACTAGCGATGTGATGTTGTAATATATTAATAACTAGTGATATGATGTAGTGATATATTAATAACTAGTGATTTGATGTTGTAATATATTAATAACTAGTGATGTGATGTTGTAATATATTAATAACTAGCGATGTGATGTTGTAATATATTAATAACTAGTGATATGATGTAGTGATATATTAATAACTAGTGATTTGATGTTGTAATATATTAATAACTAGTGATGTGATGTTGTAATATATTAATAACTAGCGATGTGATGTTGTAATATATTAATAACTAGCGATGTGATGTAATATATTAATAACTAGTGATGTGATGTTGTAATATGTTAATAACTAGTGATGTGATGTTGTAATATGTTAATAACTAGTGGTTTGATGTTGTAATATATTAATAACTAGTGATGTGATGTTGTAATATGTTAATAACTAGCGAAGTGATGTAATATATTAATAACTAGTGACGTGATGTTGTAATATATTAATAACTAGTGATATGATGTAGTGATATATTAATAACTAGTGATGTGATGTTGTAATATATTAATAACTAGCGATGTGATGTTGTAATATATTAATAACTAGCGACGTGATGTTGTAATATGTTAATAACTAGTGATTTGATGTTGTAATATATTAATAACTAGCGATGTGATGTTGTAATATATTAATAACTAGCGATGTGATGTTGTAATATATTAATAACTAGCGATGTGATGTTGTAATATATTAATAACTAGCGATGTGATGTTGTAATATATTAATAACTAGCGATGTGATGTTGTAATATATTAATAACTAGCGATGTGATGTTGTAATATATTAATAACTAGCGATGTGATGTTGTAATATATTAATAACTAGTGATGTGATGTTGTAATATGTTAACTAGTGATGTGATGTTGTAATATGTTAATAACTAGTGATTTGATGTTGTAATATATTAATAACTAGTGATGTGATGTTGTAATATGTTAATAACTAGCAAAGTGATGTAATATATTAATAACTAGTGACGTGATGTTGTAATATATTAATAACTAGTGATATGATGTAGTGATATATTAATAACTAGCGATGTGATGTTGTAATATATTAATAACTAGCGATGTGATGTTGTAATATATTAATAACTAGCGATGTGATGTTGTAATATATTAATAACTAGCGATGTGATGTTGTAATATATTAATAACTAGTGATGTGATGTTGTAATATGTTAACTAGTGATGTGATGTTGTAATATATTAATAACTAGTGATATGATGTTGTAATATGTTAATAACTAGCAAAGTGATGTAATATATTAATAACTAGCGACGTGATGTAGTGATATATTAATAACTAACGATGATGTAGTGTATAGTAGTTAATCACTCTTTTTGTGGGCGGCCTGTATCAGACTCCTGAACTGATCCAGAGTTCCAGACTCAGACGAAACCTTCTCAAAGCTCAAACTCATCACTTGATCTGCTGGAGCCTCGTGGATCGGACCCAGAACCAGACCACGGACCTTCATCTGAGCCAGATTACTGATCTTCTGCTCCACACCTGAGGAGGAGGAGGAAGAGGAGTCATTTAAATCCTGTCTATGTTAACGTGAACCTCTGAGTTGTTTTTATCAGCTCACTGTGAAAATGGAGGAAATGTTGTTGCTAATCTGATAGATGCTAACCTGCTAACATGCTAATGTGCTACAATGCTAACATGCTACCGTGCTAACGTGCTAACAGCAGCATACAGGCCTGTCTGAACCAACATGAGGTCAGAAACATGAATCCTGTCTGAATGGGCCTTTAAGTCTGAGAAGCATTGCCTTCTGGGAGATGTAGTTGCTGAATGCTAACGGTGAGGGAGGAGGAGAGGAGGAGGAGGAGAGAGGAGGAGGAGGAGAGGAGGAGGAGGAGGAGGAGGAGGAGGAGAGAGGAGAGAGGAGAGAGGAGAGAGGAGGAGGAGAGAGGAGGAGGAGGAGAGAGGAGGAGGAGAAGAGAGGAGGAGGAGAGAGGAGGAGGAGGAGGAGGAGAGGAGGAGGAGGAGAGAGGAGGAGGAGAAGAGAGGAGAGAGGAGGAGGAGAGAGGAGGAGGAGGAGGAGGAGAGGAGGAGGAGGAGAGAGGAGGAGGAGAAGAGAGGAGAGAGGAGGAGGAGGAGGAGGAGGAGGAGGAGGAGGAGGAGGAGGAGGAGAGGAGGAGGAGGAGGAGGAGAGGAGGAGGAGGAGGAGGAGGAGGAGGAGGAGGAGGAGGAGAGGAGGAGGAGGAGAGAGGAGGAGGAGGAGAGAGAGGAGGAGGAGGAGGAGGAGAGGAGGAGGAGGAGAGAGGAGGAGGAGAAGAGAGGAGGAGGAGAGAGGAGGAGGAGGAGGAGGAGAGGAGGAGGAGGAGAGAGGAGGAGGAGAAGAGAGGAGAGAGGAGGAGGAGAGAGGAGGAGTAGGAGGAGGAGAGGAGGAGGAGGAGAGAGGAGGAGGAGAAGAGAGGAGAGAGGAGGAGGAGGAGGAGGAGGAGGAGGAGGAGAGGAGGAGGAGGAGGAGGAGAGGAGGAGGAGAGGAGGAGGAGGAGGAGGAGAGGAGGAGGAGGAGAGAGGAGGAGGAGAAGAGAGGAGGAGGAGGAGGAGGAGGAGGAGGAGGAGGAGGAGGAGGAATGACTTCTGCTTCTGTTCATTCACAAGGTTTCACTTCTGCTGAAGGTCAGCTGACATCAACAGGATTCAGTCACGTTCATGTGTTAAAGTCTGCTGAAGGTCAGCCCCCCCCCCCGTCTCCTTTAACCCTCTCTGAATCTCCCAGAATGCCTTGTGAGTGCTGGACGTTCTCACCCTTCAGGTCGCGGGCGTCGCTGAAGGCCCGGACGTCTCCGATCTGGTACAGCGGGCCGTCGTTCCACCAGTTGGTGGCGGGCAGCTCTCTGCAGCGAGGCGCCTGCAGGATGATGAGGACGGCGCCGCCCAGCATCCCCAACCAGCCGAGCCAGAACACCACCAGCAGCGCCCA